>NW_010542159.1:0-16989 GCF_000687285.1 Phaethon lepturus
GACCTCAGTGGAAGGCCCCCCGTTACCATAGCGACAGGGGGCTGCGCCGCGCAGGGCCCGCCCCCGGTTGCTGCCATGGCAACGGGGCTGTCTCGGTCAGAGCCTGACTGGAAACGCCGCCCACCCCACAGGCCGATCCCGCTGAAGGGAGCGGTGCCCTGCTGTCACCCCGGGGCGGCAGGGAGGGGAGGCAAAGCCCAGCACAACAGCCAGGTGTCTTCAGAAAAAGGCCCAAAAAGGAAAAGCTGGAGTTGCCAGCTGTGGAACACGCTCAGGGTGCTGGTGAACACCAGCACAGCCCCAAGGCAGAGCCATGACAGCTTGGCCTTGCCCGGCCTTGCAGCTCGGCCAAACCTCTGCGTTCTCCCCTCCTGCCTTTGGCTGTCACAGCCCGGCAGCAAGCAGCTGCCTGTCCAAAAGCCAGCAGCATGGCCAACCGAATCCATCCCCAGGAGGGCCACTGTGTCCCAGCAGCACCCACTAGATGCCCAGTGACCTGGGCCCTGAGGGATGGAGGCCAGACAAACAGTGGCTTCATGGCACCTGGGGATGGATTTCACGCTCTGAACACTCAGAGATTGTTTTTAAAGAAAAGGACAGTTCCTCAGCTGAGAACTGGAATTATTTATTGTTTGTTTTCCTCCCCGATGTGGAGGGCACAGCAGCCACCTGCAAGGACGGACACAGCCATCCCTTGGAGAGTGCATGGGGATGCCACCTCCTCAGTCTGACAGAGATGAAGTGTTGTAGGACGCTTTCTTCAGGGTCTCCAGGAAGAACTGCTCATCCTCTAAGAAATCACGGTCCTGAGAAGAGAGGAAAGATGGA
The DNA here is from genome assembly GCF_000687285.1 of Phaethon lepturus. NCBI lineage: Eukaryota > Metazoa > Chordata > Aves > Phaethontiformes > Phaethontidae > Phaethon > Phaethon lepturus. Next base: position 829 of record NW_010542159.1, read on the forward strand.
TGGGCTGGACACCACGGAGGGCCACAGAAACGGGGTCACAGTCCAGGGTGTCGCTCATGAGCGAGGGAATTATCCCAAACACTCCTTCATGCAGTGAGCAGTGGGCAGGTGGTACCCCTGGGGTGCATGGGCTCCCCTCTGAGCCCATAACCTCACACTCTGAGCGAGACCCACGGAGAAAGCCTCAAAGAGCATCCCTGCCTGTGGAAAGACCCAGCAGGGAACCAGGAGGCTGACAGAAGAAGAAGAAGATGAAGCCAGAGCCCATCATAGCTGGCTCCTCCCACTCCGGGACCGGGTGAGAACAGAGGCAACACCATCAAACCAAGGACAATGTCCATCTTAGGCTGGACATTGAGCCAACCTGAGACGATCTGGCTGTCCTTGCTTCAGGTATCACTCCTCTAGGTGCCCGTGACTTCTGCAAGCCCACTCAGCCCAGCCCAGCTCTGTGGCTCAGTAATGATCTTAGGAGACACCTCATGTTGTGGCTATCAGGCCTGAATCAGGCTTCGCCCAGCCCTGCTCCCACCTAGCTGGTTCAAAGCCCCTTCCAGCCCCAGCCTCCCACTGCCTCACCTGCTGGGCCCTGTGCTTCAGCAGCAGCAGTTTGGCGTAGAGCTCAGTGGGGCCAGCCATGGCCAGGGTTTCCCTGCTATCCCCCAGGCTGTGCCGAGGGAGCGTCCTGATGGGAGGCCGAAAGCCTGGAACAAGGGCCTGACCGTGTGGTGCTGCTACCGTTAGAGGAACTGCAGACAGAGACAACAGAGCATCCCTTTTTTGCCGCCTGCACGCCCCTGCAGCAGGGTCCTCCTCAGCCTCCCAGTGCAAATGGGCTTTAACCCACCTGCCTCTCCCCTTGTGCTCCCTCTACCCCCTCCTAGCACTGCCCTGGCTCAGAGAGCTCCACTGAGCTCCTTCAGAGGACAAAGAGGCCAACTCACATGTGAAGTTTACATACAGGGAAACTAAAAAAGCCTCCAGGAACATCCCAAGCCTCCTGAAAAGCAGAACACAAGTGCAGCTGCCCCCCAACATGTCCCTTCCCATCAGCAGCATGCAGGAAGCCTTACACAGCGTGCTGGAGAGGCCTTTTGTAGGAACACTGAGGTCCTGGTCTGCAGTCAGCAGCATCACGGGGTTGTTGGGCAGCTCCTCGCGAAGCTGCTCAAGCTGTCTCCTCTGGTGAGCCATGCTCAGACGCTCCTGCCGCATCCCCAGGACAAAGGGAGAGAGAGAAGCTGTTGGCAAAGGTTCAGGCCCTTTGTACAGTGGCCCCAGGCCAAGAAAGGAAAGCGAGGGGTTATTTGCCTGGTGCAGATGCTGTTCTTGCTGCTTCAACTGCTCCAAGTGCTGCTGCATGACCTGCAGCCTGGTCTGGTGCTCGGACTCCATCCTGCATGCCTCCCCCAGGGCTCGCTCCCCTTCCTCGTACTTCTGGGATGAGAGCTAAAAGGCAGAGCAGCTGGAGAGGCTGGGGACAGGGACCCTTCGCTGCCCTGGCAGGGCTCCCTTGTGCATCCCCTTATTCTCCTCCCGGGAGAGGATTAGGATTCATGACTTTGGGAGGAGTGTGAAACCCCAGCTTTGCTGCCGGCCTGTGAATTGCAGAGCAGCTGCTCTGCTTACCTTGGTCATGCTTTTTATCTCCTCCTCCCGCTGCTGGATGCGCAGTGCAGCCCCGTTCACCTTCTCCTTCTCCAGTCTCAGCTCCTGCCAGGCCTCATCCAGCTGCTCCCTGTCCCTCGCCAGCTGGTCCTCCTTGGCTTTCAGCTCGTGGCCCCGGATCTTCAGCTCTGCCTGCTCCTAGGGTGGGCACAAGGGAAATGGATGCATTACCTGCCCTGTCCTGGATACTACCTCATATCTTCCCAAGTGGTGGGACAGACCTGCCCCTGTTGAGCTTCTTGTGTGTGCTAGTTGGGGGTACAGAGCAACACCACCAGGTACTCAAGCAGTGTCCCCATCCTCCCACCCTTGGGGACCAGGGTTGGCAGAGCTGGGATTGTACAGACACAAACACATTCCTTCCCCGGAAAGAACGGAGCCCCTCACCATGTTGCACACCCTAAAATATGCTCAAGGCACAGCAGTTTGTCAGCAGTGGAAATACCCAGCCTGAATGATTATTGTCCACCCTGGTAGCCCTTAAAAATGCAGCTCTACCATACTGTCTGTGCCACATACCCCCTCCAGACAGCCCCAGGGGGGAGGAGAACTGGGTCTGGGAACATGCCCATGGCATGGGGAGGTTTTGCCTAACCCACCATGAGGGTTTCCTCTCACCAGACTTACAACTGAGGTGGCTGTGCCTGGTCTGGCTGCCCAAACTCCTCACAGGTAAAGGGGAGAGACAGAGGCGACTGATGCTTTAGTCAACATCTAAAACAGGCTGGTAGAGGCTGTTCCTGGAACAGCCTGATTCTCACCACCCTGACTGACATCTCTGTCTTAAGCACCTGAAAGCAACCCTGAATGTCTCCCCTGTAGGCAGGACCCATCTGTGAGCCTGCCAGGCGGTGCTGGAGGCCACGGGAAGGGGCTCCATTGAAAGGGCTCCGCTGCGGTACCTTAGCCAGGCTCATGATGGTGCCCTCTCTCTGGGAGTCCATCTGCAGGGCTCGGTCCATGTCACGCTCCAGCCGCTCTTTGCTCAGTTGCTGCTGGGTGTGAAATTCAGCCCACTCAGCCGCCAGCTTCCGTCGCTCCTCCGAGCACTTCTGCATCACTGACTTCTGCTCCTCCAGCAAAGTGCTCTGGAGAGTATTGCGAGAGAGAGAAAGAGGGAGCACTAAGTCCCATTCGCTGTAGGATTTTTCTCCTTTAACCCATCTCTGTCACTAAACCCCACACAACATCTAGAAGCTGGTTCAAGCCCGTGGCACCTGGCATGAACCCTGCATGGAGAGCTCTGGCCCCATGCTCCTCGCAAACTCGCGTGCATCATGCACACACACAGAGGGTCTGACTGCGATTCACCATGTGAACGGGTGTGAGATTGAGGAGGCAGAGGAAGGATGCTGCAGCCCAGCACCCAGCTCTTTCCTCCACCGCACACTGCAGCACAGCCCCGGTCAGACTCATGGGACATGTGAAAAGCACCTGAAGATGTCCACCCCACCTCACCTTCGCCCTCTCCAGCTCTGCTCGCTCCATGGAGAGCTGCTGGGTCATGATTCGCCGCTGCTCCTCCAGTGAGTGCTGCAGCGATTCCACTTTGGATTGCTCTGCTGTTGCCCTCCATCGCTCCTGGGTCCGGACACAGAGGAGAGACAGATGCGATTCACAAGCTCCAGGCCAGGGGCCTCCAGTGGGCAAGACATACACCCCACACCCAGATAGGCCGGCTGACCCAGGCAGAAGACACAGCACAGGCTCACCTGCTCCAGCAGCCGAGTCTGCTCTCCCAGTCTGGCCTCCATTTTGGCAATCACCTCCTGGAGTCGGTTCCGCTCCTCCTCCATGTCCCTCTGCTGCTGCGACAGCCTGTCCTGGAGGACTGGGGAGAGACAGCAACAGAGCCATGAGCAGTGTGAGGTGGGAAACCCCCTCTGTCCACACCATATTCATGGAAAAGCTGCATGCATGTGCGCTCATCACCTTCTGCACATCCCCAGGACAGCCCTTTGTAAAAGGGAGACCCTGAGATGTCCAGTGAGCAAGACAGGCAGGGATTTGCCAGCCTGGGCTCCCAGCCTCTGGCTGACTTGGAGCCCAACTTCCTCCCTGTTTTCTGGGTGTCCCCAGCCCCAGCAGGGACCCCGCAGAGGTAATGGCACAGGGGTAATGGTACAGGGTAATGGCAGACGTACCCTTGAGCTGCTTGTCCCGCTGCCGTGCCCCCATGGCCAGCTCCTGGGAGGTGGTGTGGTGCGTGGCCTCCACCTTGTGTGAGAGGTCGTGCAGGTCACTGGAGAACTTCTCCATCTGCTCGATGACGCCATTTAGAGACCTGCCGACAGGAGCGAGGGGAGGGTCACCCCTGTGGGACATGCTTTGTCTCACCACAATGGAGAGGGGGATGTGTGGTGGGCCAAAGGCCAGGTAGCCCGGCCATGAACCTCACTGGGTCATAGCAGAGCAGTAGGAAGATACAGCTGCTGCTTAGGGGAGTACTGAGGGATATTAAACAGCTCAGCACCCCTGGAGGCAGCAGGTGGGACAGGGGATGGCCCCTGTTCCTCTCGTGGTCCGAGGTTAGTTTCCCATAGGACAGGGACCACCATGGCCAGGGACCAACATGGGCATATGACATGGGCCATTGGTACCTGGTGTGTGAAGTGGCGCTGGTCACTGCATCGATCTCCTGGTCTTTCAGCCGCTTCAGCCGCTGGAGCTGCTCTTCGTGGTCTTTGCGCATCTCCTGGACAGACGCCCTGTGGGACACGGGGAAAGAGCCCACCACGGGCTGTTACAAACTGATGCTGCTCCATATGATGGGCACTGTGGAAGAGGCCTTGGAAGGGGCTGAGAACCAGGTCCCAGGAGCTCAGGTGGCATGGTGGTCTGTCATGGGGCATCCCACTGACAGGCATCCACATTTGGGATGGACCACATTTGGGGGTTACGGGTTTCTTTATCAAAAGCTGATTTCTCATAGACCCAAACTACATGGGCATCAGTGACTTGCTGACCTGAATAGAAGGAATTTTGGGGGAGATAAAACACTGGGTTCAGCATCTTTCAAAATACAATGCATCCACTCTGAAATGCTGTCTCCAGCCAGATCCTCCTGTGCCCATCTATAAAGCAAATCCCCATTCCAGAAGCCACCGAGCTGCCCACAACCCAGTGCTGCTGGAGTCTGATTTTTCCTTTCACCGTGTCCCTGTTCCCTAGTTTCTTTGCCAAAAAAATGGGAACTAGCCCCATGTGTGTGCTACTTATGCTGCTCTCACCTCTGCAGCTCCCGCAGCCGCTCAAGCTCCAGTGTGTTCTGCTGCTCCAGCGTGGCCAGGCGCTGCTGGTGCTGTGCTAGCAGCTCTGCCCGTGCCTGCTCCGCGTCCTGGCTCTGCGAGAGCAGCTGAGTCTCCAGCTGCTCCTTCTCCCGCCGCAGCCTCTCCTCCCGCTGCCCGTAGGTCTCCTCCACCACCTTCACCCGGCTCCTGCCCGGAGAGGTCATGGCAAGGAAGAAGTGTTGCTTTCATGGCAATATGTGGCACCCTCCACCCAAAGTGCACACGGGGATTTAGGACAAATCGGTGTCACTGTGTGCATGGGAAAACTGAGGCACGGGGTGCTTCACTCTCCATAGTCTGAGCCCTGAATCCTCCTGCTGCTGCCCAGTGCAGTGCCCTGACTGGGGACATGCTGGCAATGGGCCTGGCCCCTCCTCCTTGTCACCCATGGGACAATGTTGGCAAGAGTGGACCCCTACCTTGGCTCACCCATGCGGCTGCTCTCTGTCCCTCCCAGGTCCACACAGACATGGTTCTGTGCCTGCCTGCTCCAGGGATGGGTTTGGGAAGTGCCCCAGCACTCCTACCCCCAGGGGGATGGACAGGGCTGTGGGCAGCAATGTGACACAGGAGGGGAGCATGAGCAAGATGGTACCTGTGTGCGCTTTCAAGGAGATCCAGATCCTCCTGGTGCCGCTGCTGGAGACTCTCCAGCAACAGTTTGTGCTGCATCCGTTCCAGTTCCAGCGTCCGAACCTGCCGGGCACCCGGGCAGACGGTCCTTGTACCGCCCTGGGGACAGAGCTCCCACAGCAGCACTTGGTGGCTGTAGGCATCTCTGGACAGGGAGGTTTCTCCTCCCTCCCCCGTCACCCTGTTGCTATTTGGAGTTGACACAGCCCCTTCTCCTCCCACTGGGTCACCCGTGGTCCCCCATCCAGCAGATGATGGGGCTCACCTGGCTCTCCAGCTCAGCCACACGGGCCTGGGCACTGAGCAGTGCTGCCTGACAGCCTGACGCATCCTCGTACAGCTGGGCTATGGGAGCCCCCAGCCTTCTCTCATGCAGCAAGCCCGGGGCTGGGGACTCTGCCTGCAGGGATGGAGAGAGATCGAGGCCCTTCAGGATCAGTGGCTTCATGGTGTGGCCATCAGCCCCCAAAGAAAGGCACGTGCCTCACCTGCAGCTGCGGGGCACCCTGGAGATGCGTCCTGGGTGTGGTAACCTGTGGAGACACAGGGATACTGTCAGGGAAGTAAAGCCCCAGGAAGAACATCTCCTCCTAGTCTGGGAACGGCGACCCATCCCTAGCCTACTGCAGTCCCTCCTCTACCCTTCTCCAGCCCAACCCCACTGCTGGCCTGGGTCCCTTCGCGCTCTCCCCAGGTGATGCTCAGCAGCCCACACCAGCATGCTGGGCTCTTTCTCACCAGGGACAGGATCAAGGATAAGACCATGACTCCTCTGGGAGACAGCATGTGTCCTGCCACCAGGGCGAGTTGAGGGGGCCCAGCTAATGTGAAATGGAGGCTTCAAAGGCCAAGCAAGAGCTGCCCTCTCTGTCAGAGGCTCTGATTCCCCTTCAGTTGTCTAGAAACAATCTCAACGCACCTTCACCACAATACTGGGGAAAGCCAGCTGAAGAAAAAGTCCTTTATCAACTGGAGCCCCTGTTGCCTTATTAATAAAATAATATATAAGCCTGGGGAACTACGTAAATGCTGCTCAGGCAATGCAGGCTTGTAAACACACAAGATTTCCAAAGGATCCATAGCACACGTGCTTTGGCGTGATAAATACAACTCGTAGCATCTCAAGGCTCTCCAAACACTCTGCCTCCATGAACACGGGCTCCCAGAGATGCAAAGCGGTGCACATCCTTTCTCCTGCCAAGCCAGCACGGACAGAGCATTGGATGCCAGTGAGTTGGCAAGGGAGGGCTTGCGATCACCACCCTGATCCTGCATCTCTCGGGGACATGGGCCCAGCAGACCTACCTGAGCAAGTGGGGCAGGGCCCTGGGTCTCCTGCTCTCCTAGGAACAAGGCTGCAGGGACTGAAAATTGAACAAGTCCGTGATTGAGACATGGCAATGGGAATCATCCCCTGCCAGAAGGATGAGGGCCTGGGTCTCCTGGGCAGAGCAAGGAGAGTCCTGCTCCACTCTGGTGGCTGGTGATGGGGATGGATGGTCAGACAGGCTTGTCTGTTCCCACACCTCTACCCCACCCCATGCAGGGACTGTTCTGCAGAGTGAGTCTGGGGGCAAAGCACGGCTTCCTCCTCCATCCCTATCACCTAGGGAGGCAGCTGGGTCCCCTAAGCCACTTTCAATGGCCTCTGGGCTGTTGCACAGCCTCAGCCCAGGGTAGGAGGGGGTCTTTCAGCACAGATCACTAGTGGGACGAGTGTGGAGGCAGCAGGAGGGAAGAAGGAGAGAAGAGGGACAGCAAGAACTTATGCCCACCCATTGCTCAGAAAGAGCAAGCCTCTTGCAGCCCTCTGAAACCCCAAAGGCAGCACTGTGGAGTTCAGCACGCCCCAGCACAACGTCCCCACCATGCCATGAAATAGGGATGGTGGGATCCTGCAGCTTGGCAGCCCACTCCAACAATGGCTGGTCAAAGCCTGGGCAGCATTCACATGGACAAGGGCGATGCTGTGGCTCCTGCTTTTTTGTTTTGTTTTGTTTTGCAGGGCAGGGGTACCCGCTCTACATATTGCTGCCCAAATTGTACAACAACACAAAACACACCTAGGGCACTGGCGTCTCTGGAGGGCTCCCACTTCGCAGCCTCCGATGGGTGAGCTGAGGCTTGTTTTGCAGTGCTGATCCAGGGGACTGACTGCCTGCGTGGGCACAGACATGAGCGATGCACAGCAGTATCACAGCTCAGGGAGGGGTGTATGGACATTATCCTGTTTGGCATTTCTTTGGCAACTTAAAAGTTTACAGCTTGGCCACTGTGATCAAACAGGCAAGAGCCTGATGATCCTTCAGAGCTGCCTTCCCTCCCAGTTATAGAGGTCCCAGATCAAAGTGATCACTGCTGGCTACCAACTCCCCCCATTCCCCATTCTCACCCACACAGCTGCCTTCTGCAGGAAAATCCTCCCATGAAGGATGCCTGAAAGGTGAAGGTGGCCTTACCTGGAGCCGTCTGCACTCGCTGCCTTGTCCTGCAGGGCAGCTGCCTGCTGCGGAGCTGCGGCGGAGGTCGCTGGCTGGCTGCAAGCAAAAAGCATCCTATGTGGGAGAGCCGAGGAGCTGATGAAAGACAAGATCCTTTCCCCCAACACCAGTTCCTGCCTCTGTCCCACCCAGCTGCCGCAGGAGTCAACCTTTTGGCTGCAGAGGGAGCAAAGACACCTCAAAACCTCCATCACCAGTGTTGCTCCCTGCTGCAGCCACCCCCTTCCCATGGGCAGCAGCAGCCCCAGCTAACACATCCCTGCCCGCAATTCATGGCTGTTTGTCCGCAATTCACTTCTGAGTCCCATTTGAATGGCACAAGTCTCAAACCGTATCCATGTAAAACTCAACTGGAAGAGGTGGTTTGCTTGGAACTAGGAGGAATGAAGGGGAATGAAGGTAGGAATGAGGAATGTGGGGGGAGCTCATGGGAGTGTGCTGATCCAGGACACCTCTGCTGGACCCCAGGCAACACTGCAAACACTTGCAAATTGCAAAACACTTGCAAACACTTGCAATTTCGGCCACAACTGGAAGGAGAGCCCAGAGGTGTGATGTGACTGCGGGCTAGATCAGTGGTAGAAAGCCCCACATTATTACCCCAACTTGAGACAAGACAGATTAACTTCTTAAGTCTCAGCCAAGGGTTTCTGAGAGGTCCTGCTGGAGCAGCTACACGTGGAGCAGACGGGAGTGCTGCAGCCATCAACTGCGCCTTTACCTGATGGCAGAGCGGGGATCCAGCCCTTTGCCTGGGGCCTCCAAGGGTTTGGCATTTCTCTCCTGGGCCTTTGCCTGTGCTTGGGCTTTCTTGCGAGACAAGGCAGCGCTCAGCCAGTTCTCCTCCTCCAGCAGGTCGGGTTTAGCTGCTGCCTCCTCTGCAGCTGGCAGCTGGCTGGCAGGGCCGGGCCGCTCAGCTGCGGCAGGGCTGGGGTAGCTCACCGCAGGACCGGCTTTCACTGGAGATGGCGGCTCTGAATCCATAAAATCCTCATCTTTCAAGCCCAGCCAGTCGCCTCCAGCCCTGCTGCCCCGCACAGGGCTCCGGCTGGCTGGAGGAGGAGGTTTGGAATGGGGCTCCAGTTTTGGTTTGCTGCTGTTCTCAGCTGAAAACCTGCTGCAAGGAGAAGCAGTCACCTAGCTGCCTGCGAGGGGACCCTGGGGACCCTGCCTGCTCCGCTGCAGGGGCAGCATGGCCGGTGGCTGGAGCTACAGCCACACACAGAGCACAATACCTCACAGACTGGCTCCTTGTCGGCCGACCCTCAGGTGTGGAGGCCACCGTGGGCTGGTATGCTCCAAAGACAAAATCCTCCTCATCCCAACCCTCTTCTTTCTCTGTTCAGACAAGCAGCCTTGAGTCAGCGCCCAGAGGAACAGCTGCCTACAAAGACACCAGCCCTCCTCCTCCCCTGAAATTCCCACTGGGATCGCTGCCTCTGGAAAACACAGCTGGAAACATCTTCCCTGGAAAATCAGAAGCAATGTGCCTCCTCAGTGTGGCTGGGAAAAGCATCTTTGTTGGGAATCAGCCCATGTCCGAAGGCAACTGAGTTACGGCTACTGCAGATGCTCCCGGGCTGCCTCGCAGGGGAGAGTACAGCACTTTTGCATTAGCCACCTTCCCCTTACCCCCCGCTGAGAGCCTGTTAGCAATCCTGCTCACCACTACAGAAAGGGCATTTCCCCTGCAAGGGCATTAGAAACCAACCTCGCTCTCCCAAGCCAATGCTGTCACCTCTGCAGACCTTCCCAGTGTCCCTGACTGTGCTCACCTGGCTGCTTTTGGTATTTCTTATCCAGTTTGAACTCTCTGCACTCTCCCATGCCTGGCTGCTCCAGGATTTTGGCCACAGAGCCTCGTCCCAGCAACTCATCCAGCTTGGAGCGAGCTGGCCGGAGCTCCTCTCTGTTGGGGACACAGTGCAGGTGGGTTTCTGTGAGAGGCAGGGCTGTTCCTCATCACGCAGCCTTGCCAGGGTGCTCTGGCTCTTCTCTGTGAAACGAGGCTGCTCTTGCCCCTTTCTGGGACCCACAGGCAGAAGCTCCAGCATCACCCACCCAGCATGCTGGCACCCTCTCAATGCACAAGTCATCCCCTGCTTTACTCCCACTCCCTTTGCATTGCCCTTACTCTTCTGCCTTCTTTCCCGGCTTCTCGTCTCCTTTTGAGCCATTGCCAAATCCCAGTGCATCCATCAGGTCGTCACCATCATCTTCAAATGTGAGCTCCTCCCTCCTCCGGACCGGGGCCACAGTGTGCAGGGGTGTCTGAGGTGGAGGTGGCTCTGTGGATGGGATCACAGACTGTAGAAGGTTTGATCAGGGCGCTTTTTTTTGTTTGTTTGTTTTTTTAAACAACAAGAGATTAAAGCAGCCCTGCCTGCTTTTTTCTCTCAGGACCATTTACAAGGTCATTTTTAAATAGCTCTTTTCAGTGACCAAATCCCACAGCAAGTGACAGTGGCAATGCACAACTACCTGATGGGACGTTGCTGCGTGTCACAAACACTGGGCTTTCCAGTGCTGGCTAACGTCAGGAGCTTTTTAGCTTTGCAAGTTTCCAAACAGGTAGTTCCTGCCCCCCTTCCCCCAGAAGTCCCTGCTCCAGCAACGTGCCTTAGTCCTTGCTCTAACCCACCAGCTGCTACTAGTGTCCATCTCTAGCAGAGTGGATTTATCAGGGTGAATAGCAATTTTAGGGAACTATCAGACTCATTAGCATCCCTGCTGTAGGAACAAGAGCAATGAGTGCCTACAACGCAGCCACAGGGCAGCTGGATCCAACCCGGAGGTGCCCCAGCTGGGCTTTGATGTGGACCAGTGATGCTCTCAGCCACTCAAATCCTGACCCAAAAAATTTGTTCTCATTTGGTAACATGTAAAACAGGCTGGATGAGATCAAAGGTAAGATCTGAGCTTCCATTCCAGAAAGGAAAGGCCTGTAACCTGTGGCACACTGGAAATACCAAGCACGCAGTGAGCTATGTCACAATTAACGCTGTTACCAAGTTGCTCTATAAATGTCCGCACTGGTTAATAAGAGATAGGACTAGGTGGCTTTCAATTTAACGTTCGGCCATCACACAAACTAATCCAGGCTGCTGATTCATTTAACACAAAGAGGATGCATTGAGCAGCCCTGCTTACCTTTCTCTTTGCTCTGTTCTGTTTTTTTCTCAGAGCTGCTTTTAGTGCCTGTCGGAGGTGGCTTCTTGGGAGCATCCTGCTCCTCAGCAGATAAAATTCCTGCCAAAGGATCATCTAAATCTGGGAATTACCCCATAGGGGCAGGAAAGAAGGATAATAATAAAAACAAACAAAACAACAAAATCAACGTTATTTAGAATAGTTCTGTGCTAAGCCAAGCACTACTCCCCACCATGTGCACCTGGGGACAGGAGACCCTATCTGCCCAAAGCCATGAATGCAGGTTCTGCAGGAACCTGGAATACCCTTGAATGTCCCTGAGCTTCAAATACTCAATAGTTCCGTTTCTGTTCAGTTTTTCTGTATTTTCTTCTTAGAAGATTTATTTTCTTCTTAGAAGAAGAAAATAACTAAAAATTTGGGTGCTTTAATGCTTGAACACTGTTTAGGCAAAGAAAAAGGGGACAAGAAAGCCCACCTAAATCACCTAAAGCCCGTTAGTGATTTTAACAGATGCTGATCTTGGTTAAAGCACAAGGTTTGACAACCATATCTCAGCTGTATCAGGAAACCAGCCTCCCTGCTTGGAAGCTGGACGGAATCCCCCCAGATACAAAGGTCTCCAAGTGCTACAGTCAGTCATTAAAAACCAAAGCACAGGTGAAAAAGCAAATGCCCTCAAGAATCATCTCCCAGTCCCATCCTGGAGACAGCCTCAAACACAGAGCTGTAATTTTTTTTCCTTTGGTCACCTCTAAGGGATTAGATTTGCACCGGCATCATAGGAGTGACGGACTCTGTATCTCATTAAACAGTCCAGCCTTCAGTCAACAGAAGAGGCAAGCTATGGGCAAAGAGCAAGGACAGAGTCCTCAGCTGCCCCCATGTGCTGAAATGAAGCGAGATCCTACCTTCAAAGTTAAATTTCTTGTACTGTCGGGAAGCAGGAGGGGATGAGAGCAGCGGCTTCTCCATCGCAGGTACAGACTCTCCTAGAAAGAGAAGCCACAGCTCTCAGAGACAAGGTGCTGCAGGGATGCCCCTCTCCCACCCTGGCTGAAGGTCACTTTTCTGGCGGCAGCCCCCTAAAAGCACATATTGCAACACACAGTCCCCCCGCAGCCCTGCGGGGTGGCAGTATCTCTGGAGGGGCCTCCTTGCAAGCAGAGAAGGACAAAAGGGCCTGGGAAAGAGCAGGGTGGTTTGGGGACCGGCATATCTTAAATGCAACCCCTCCGGCTCTCCTTCCAGGCAGATCCCTGGTCTTTGACCTGCACCAGGAAACAGCCAAATGGTGTTTGGTGGGAGGCGGCAGCGTGGTCACAGTGGTTGCTGATGCTAGTGGCGTTACCAGAACACAACAAGAGGCCGGGCTAGGAATCTACCAAGGTACAACGCATGGCTAGAATAACATTCTCTCTCCAGGACAGCCCCAAAGAGACCAGGAAAAGGATTTTAGGGAACAAATACACTTTTTGTTCCCTATCTCAGACGAAAATATCCCCTGCTCATTTGCAACTGGGCTGTGAAAAGAAGAGCGGAGTCTCCTTTTTACCTTTCCCAGGAGCTAGCAGCTTCCCTGTGATTTTTACTGCTCCTCCCAAGGAGTCACATTTCTCAGGACCTTTCACAGTTGTCTTCCCTGGCCCAGAAATGGGTTTCGATATTCCCAGGAGATCAGCTTCCATGTCATCCATATCCTAGAAAGCAAGAGGATGAGGATGGGAGTAGGGTGAGTGCCTCAGCGCTGCTTCTCCCTTTGGAGGCTGGTGCTGGAGGCCATGGCTGCAGCACGTGTGGGGCTCAGATGGAGGGTATTTATGTGCTTACCGTCAGGGTCTGCAGCAGAGCTTGTGGGTCTGCGTCAGAGGCACTAGATTCCTGCATGGCAGGGAGGGGAGAGATCAGACAGATGAGTACTTTTTGGAGACTCACCCCTTGCTCCAGCCCCTGGTTTTCCTCATTTTAGGGGATGGAAGAATAAATGCCCAACTCCTCCTGGTATCCCCCTCACTGGAAACCCCCAGTGCCTCGATTCCTTTGCTGGGATTGTGCTGGTTTTGGAAGAAGTGTCGGGAACACCCAAGGCCATGGCTTTGGGTAAGGGTCCTTCCTGTGACACTTTACCTAACACGTACCCAGGAAGGCTGGGCTGCAGCAGCACGTGCGCCCCTGGCTTTGCTCCATCTCATCCCGGGCACCTGGAAGCCCTTCTCCCACCATCCACCCACTTCCCCATCCCACCTTCCCCACCCCACAGCAATGCCAGAGAGGAGTTACCTCTTCAGTCAGACTTCATGGTTCATGCCCAATATCCCACTGCTGACTTGGATAGGGTGACACCAGGGGCAAGCCTGGCCTGGCTCAGTCCCAGCGCTCAGGACACCCAGGCTCTCTCCCAAAATTTGGGCTCACCTCTGCAGTGCCGACGTCCTCTGCAGGGAGTTTGCTGAAGAAATCATCCTCTAGAATGGACCTGTGACACAAGCCCAGGGTTTAGCACCACCACATGTGAGCTCGGCAAGGCTGCCCTGAGGACAGCCAGGCCAAGTGGTGGGAGGTGGAGGGGACCACGCGGGCACACCGCGGCAGCCACATCATACAACAGAAAATGAGGTTAAAATAGCACTGGGATAAAAGACAGTAGTGCTGGGACTGCTACGTTTAAGCAAGCAACTACCAGAAGGGAGATTTACAGAAGACATACGGGGCTGGGGGCACCCAGCTCTTCCTGGAAAGCTTCAGGCTCTGGGCTCCCAGTTCCCAAAGGCATCGTAGGTAACTCGCCTTCCCAGGCAATAGCTCTCAGGGCAGGGAGCGAGGTGGAGAAACGAAGGATGGGGCAGGTCAGAAGGAGCACAGAGAGGTCGCCAAGTGGGAGAGGCAGTGTCTGAGAGGCACTCACTTCTTGCTGGCCTGTGAGCTGGTGCCCCGGGCTCTCCCACTGCTGCCCCCGGCCAGCTGGGAAGCTCTGGCAGATTTAACAGGGGTTTCATCTGGAAAAAAGACAGAAAGAAATTAGGATGGACATAGGCATATTGCTGGCCTAGGCTCTCCAAAGGGGGATTTGCTGTCTCCGCATGAGCCACACAGGCTTTTAATCGGAGATGAACTTCACTTCGCCTCTCCAAGCTGATGTCCAGCCTATTCAATGGCCTCTGACTCTGGGAAACCCTGCTCTCCACCCTGCTCCCTGCTTCATCCCCCCTCACAACTGCAGCCCCTCGGAGATCAACGGCTGTTGCACCAGCACTTCCTGCTCCCAGGAGGGGAGTAAGAGTACAAGGATGCTGCCCTTTCAGATGCAAAAGAAGGTTCATTTTACCATCGTATCCCAGGAGGTCACCAAGCACATCATCAATAGAGCCTGAAATGAGACAATTTGAAGGTGTTGAGGCAGGTGAACTCATTAAGGTGTAGAAAAACTCCCAATTTCCATATAGCTTGCTCTTCTGAAATCCCCCAAGAATAAAGGTTTGGTGTCAAGCATCATCAGCGTAAGGCCTTCCTTGCCAGTCTAGAGAGAACTGCCAGGACTTGATCCATCATTATTTTGTGAATAAAAGATTTGGCTTCACTTAGTCAGAAATAGGATATCTTTATCAAGTGAGCCAGCTGCTTTCTATTCAGTTAGTCACTGACCACAAGTGGCACTTGCACCCCGCAGTATCTCAGAGCCCCCAGGCAACCCCAAAAGCACTGCTTCAGTAATCAGGGGCTGCAGGAGGCCTCTAAACAAGCAGTTTGGGAGTAGCTGAGAGGAAGAGCTAAAATAAATGCATATATTCTCCCTTGGATTTAGGAAAGCCCACAAGACAAGCACACAGGACCCCAATAAGCAAATCTACTTGATGTGACAGGCAGGTGAATATCCCTGGTTCAGGAATGACACAATGCATTCAACGGCATCTTTCAGACAAAGACCACAAAACATTTCAGTAGCCAGGACTGCCACCTGATCCCAGTGTCCCCCCCCGGTTCTGTTCCACGCATTCCCAGCAGATCAAAGCACCTATGGACAGCGAAAAGAAAGCCCAGGAGCATACATACCTCTTAAATTTTTCTTGGGTTTTGTAGCCTACGGAGAAAGACAAATTCCCTTATTAGAAAACAAAGCAAGTCTGACCTGGACTTTCTCAAAACACTAAAGCCAGAGGCAGGTTTCTCCAGAGAATCCCACAAGCAACAGCAAAGCCCTCCTCCCACCTGCACGGTTTGGGAAATGGCATGTGAAACACAGGGGAACACCAGAGATATTTATAACTCTCAGGACACACCAGTGAGCACAGCTTCCAGCCCTCAGGATCACTGCTACCTCTGAACAGAGGTGCCAGAGCATCCAATCTGGATTTCCCAGGCTTGTCTTTGTACTGTATCACACTCACCATCGCAGAATCCCAGCCTTCCCCTGCTCCAGCACGTCCGATTAGAGATTCATCTGACCTCCATGTTGCAGGGGGGGATATCTAACACCATTGATCACATCCACACCAACCTCCTACCTGTGGGGAGAGGAAGATTTCATAATTTGCTGTTAAATACGTTTCCCACTCCTGCTCGGGGCCGCTCTGCAGCCTGCCAGGCTGGCTCCATGTTGCTCCGACCATTCCAAGCCACTCTGAACAAGGCTCGACCTGAGTCTTAAGAACAACCCCCTGTGCCCCAAAACAGTCTTGAGCTTCTGCAGCAGGTTCCGTGGGAACGTCACACCGACACCGAGGAATCGCTCTGTGAAACGACCCGAGAGGGAGCAAATACCACCTGCCCTGCCCCACGCGTGCTGACCCACGCAGAGAGCCCAAGGGGGGGCTCCTGCTCTGCCCAAGGCCTGGGAACCCCCCCGGGGGGCTGAGGAGGGAAGAGGGGAGGGAGGGAAGGAAACCTAATCTTTTTGGATGCGGAGCACCCGGGGGGTCTCC
>NW_010542160.1:0-7934 GCF_000687285.1 Phaethon lepturus
TGGTGTGGTTTTTTTTTTTTTTTTTAAAGTTGCATAAGGCTAAGCAGACACCCTTCGCACCACTGAGGTACACGAAGGGAACTGTCCTGCGAAGAAGTGACCTTTGTTTCTAGAGATGAGGTCCAGCCCACAAAAAAAACCCCACAAACCATGAAAGGAGATAAATTTGCAATAACCGCTGACAAATCACCTCCTGTACCTACCTGCCCCATAGAATGAGCTCATACATCTGGCTGCATCTCCTAGGGAACTTCAGGAAAAAGCCAGGTTTTGGCTACTTGCCAGGAAGGCCAGAATGGACACCTCCCCTGCCCCCCCCATTCCCACTGCATTTATCCCGGCTGAGCCCCTGTGCACCTCCCAGGTTGACTCCAAATAAGAAATACAGGACAACACTGCAGGAGTCCCAGCAACTTTTCTCTACAGCCCCTGATGTTCGGGCGCTTTCCAGGCAGCACACGTGCCTCATGCTCCAGCCTACAGATCTGTCAGCCTCCCACTCCAAAGGCAGTTGCCAACCACCCTGGCTCTTTCACTTCATGCTCAGAGCAGTGGCCACCAGCTTCCCGGCCCCTGGGGCTCCTTCCCCTCCCCATGCGCCTTCCCAGCTTCATCCAGAGGGTGAAGTCACTGGAGCACAGGCCACCACCACCTGCAGCCAGCCGCCATGCCCTGCCTGTGCCAGAGCCTGCTCCTCTCTCAGAGGTGTCACTTTTACCAACTTTCCTTCCTGCTCCTGGGGCTTCTCCTTGCAGCCGGACAAGTGGACATGCTGCCCTGCAGCTGGACATCATCCAGCCTTGTGCCCCACACCAGCTTCCAGAGATCTTGCCCCGGGGAGGGGCAGGAAGAGCAGGGTCCTGATGCTAGGACCTGGAGAGCCACATGTGGACATGGCGTTTTAAATCCCTTCCATTATCGCAGCCCCATCACAGAGACCAGTTCTTTCTCCTTCACAAACAAACATTGACCTAGTCTGTATTACTGCAATCTGGTAACACAACACTCCTGTTGTCTGGGAGTGTTTCTGGGAACAGGAAAAGAGGGATCTACAAAATAAAACAATCTACATAATTAAGGCTTTAGCGAGTTAAATTCAGGGACCAGTGTTTCAGCAGACAAAGCTGAATGTGGACTACAAGTATTTGTCACCTTATTCAGAAAAATTGGCCTGGGCAGTACAAGGAAGGGAGAACTGACCTTACCTCCAGTGATAACAGGCCAACATCTTTAATTACGTCTGCCATGCTAAACCCTTTATGTTAGTCACCTTGACACCAATTCTTTTAAAAATAAGAGTATAATTGATACAATGCTCAATTAATAAATGCAACTTTAAAAGTCTTCACTGTAATAAGTATCAACTGCACAGATTTATCAGTAAGTAGTACTACTGACTTTTTTTTTTTTAAAAAGACTGATAAAAATACTAGTGCTTATATACCAATCACACACTGACTTCTGCAAAGAATACTTGCTGGTAGAATGTCATCACAGGAAATAAAACAGTTATATAAAAAATTCCATATATTAAATTAATTAAATCGCACTTAAAGGCAGTTTTTAAAAAGGCGTAGTTGGAATTTAGGACTGATTTTCAGATGGCTGCGTTTAGACTCACTGTCTTTACAGCTAGAGATGCAGTCAGCTGAGCTTATTGGAGAGCTCACCCAAGGGCTGCGGAGTCCAAGTTTAACAAGTGGAAGATGTCTACAGGCACCCCTCAGAGAAAGATAGACAGGACTCCACACCACGTCTCACACCTCTTACGGATGCTCAAACTGACCTATTTATGTTCTTTAAAATTGCATATGTACCTGACAAACTACAATCAGCTCTTTTATAAAAAGTCAGTCGGTGACAGGGTTTTTTTCTGAGGAAGTTCAGCTTTAAACTGAGAAAGATGAAACCTGTATGGGGAAGGATGGGACATTATTAGTCAGTGACCGTGAAACATGCAGTGGTGTTTTCACACAAGAGGAAGTTGTCACCTGCAACGCACGGGTCCGATGGGGAAGGGTTGCTATGAACTGTGATAGTTATGGTCTACTACACCTAAAAACATCTGGGTTCTTCAGAGAGCTGCAGGGAACAGATTTCTGCGTTGAAGATGATCTACGTTAAGTGATGCACTGATAAACACATGAATAATATTTCTGTAGCTACGGGAGCAGAGAACGACATTGCACGCTCTTCTGCGGCCATTCAGTATAGGTGTAAGAGACAGTGATGAAAAACTTTCCCCCTTCGGCTGTGGCAGAGGGGAAGGGTGGACTTTGCAGCCTCATGTGACATGAGATGCAGACTTCCTCTTCCACAGCGGTCAGATCCAGATTTACCAGAGCAGTTCGGTTCTGCCTGCTGATCCTCCTGCCTTTGGGCAAACCTCTGACTCCAATCCACAAACTAGCAAAGGGCAACAGCGGATTCTGTGTCACAGCCGTTTCCATAAGAAAACAAAATGAGGGAAAAAAAAAAAAAAGGCAGCCCCGGAGGCAGACATTTGTACTCAGATAAGGTTCCAGACAGTGTGAAAAGGAAGCTTGAAAACACAGGAAAAAAAAAAAAAAAAAGAAAGGATGAAAACACAAGAAAAAAAAAAAAAAAAAAAGAGGAAACCAGAGCACTCAGGATGTCGTTTCCACACATCTTGAGCAGGGGGTAAGAATAGCAAAACAGAGGAGTGTCACTCTTCTACTCCTAGGAACAAAAACAAGCATCCTGCGCAACTTTGGAGGAACAAGTTGTATCTTAAATATCCATCTTCTTCCTAGACATAGTAAAACCTTACTCTCAGTCATCTTACTCCTCTAAGTTTACACAAGTTGTGTGTGTGTGTGTGTGTCTGTGCATGTGTCTAAAAACATGAAACTTCATAGATGTCTAGAATTTGCTGTTTTGCAGACGAAGTATGCTGCCTTTGGGATGCAGAAAAGGAGCAAGAAAGCAGCGGGACACATGAGCTTCATTTCCAGCAAACAGGAGACAGAAGGAACTGAGGCGATAACTCTGGAATCCAGGGCCAGAACCTCTCGGCTTTGGGACAGGGGAAGGAAACAGCCGTAGGAAAAGAGAGTCAGGGAGCCTGGGAACAAACCTACAGGCATTAGGAACACAAGTAGCTTGTTTCCAAAGAAAGAACTGACATGAAAACATCTGAAATATTTTAAAGAGAAACAGGCCATCCCATCAACCAATTCTCAAGAACAATGTCGAAGCAACCCGTGTCTGTGCGCTTAGGGCCACGGCCTCGGGGTATGCATTTAGATGATGGCATATCCCTCTCTGGATGTTTAAGCAACAGAGTTGAGTGGCAGCCTTAGCCGAGATAGGCTGACTGTTCCTCAGGCCTTCCTGGGCACTTCGTCCCAGCGTGCTGCCCAGGTCCCCGCTCCCCAGCCCCAGCAAGGCAGCCAGCGCCTGACGTTGCTGGGGCCAGGGGAAGCAGAGCTCTCCGCAGAGGGAGGTTAATCCAAGCAGTTAGGACAGCTTCCTTCTGGAGTGCACTGAGCACTATTTTTGAAGAATGCAATTCTCTGAAAAAGGAAAAATTACTTCTGGTATTTAGGTAAAAAGATGAGATGACGTTCATCTTCCTCTTGCTGCAAACAAGCGTTGCTCCTCAGCATTAAAATTATGAAATGCATTATCTATAAAAGTTGCTTAAGTTCCTTTGCTTCATCTTAGTTCTGTGCCTTGGTTTAAATATTTGTAAACCTCTTCTCAGAGGATGCCTCTATGCTGTCTATACCAATCTTGTCACCCAAAACCTATGTATCACCTCTAAGATAACGCCTTTTCTAGTGCATTTCTTCCCCACCTTTCAGTCATCAGTAAACATTATCTCCTCTATCATTCAGCTCTAATACAAGTCTCTTATTTCTTTGCTGCTTCTTGCATCAGACTATATCTGTGTTGCTGGTTCCTCTTTCACTTTAATGTAATTTCCTCAGAGATCCTGATGCTGTTTTGTTTTGAAGTGCAACAGATAAAACAGTCTGGCTTGTCCGTTATGCAACTGCTACCCTGTCATCACCTCTGCTGGCTGTTTTCTTCTCCATTCATGTTAGAGTTTCATAGCCTTTGCCCATCTCTTATTTTTGATATAGGGATCGTAGTTCTCGGATGACACATCTGCAGAGCAACTTGTTAATCAGTTATTTACTGGTTTTGTGTGATCTCAACAAGACTGGTAACACAATGACTGATGGTCATTGAAACTGGCAAAAAAAGAGTTCCTGTACTTATTTGTAGAGGCAAATAAATTTTCTAGTTAATTTGTTAGGTTGGTTCTTCTAAACAGTCTCAGATATTGAGGAAAAATG
This sequence comes from Phaethon lepturus, assembly GCF_000687285.1. Classification (NCBI taxonomy): domain Eukaryota; kingdom Metazoa; phylum Chordata; class Aves; order Phaethontiformes; family Phaethontidae; genus Phaethon; species Phaethon lepturus. The sequence continues at coordinate 4,326 of NW_010542160.1, forward strand.
GTTTGCATTTATTTTGTAAAAACACAAGTTGACACCCTCACTGTTAAAAATCCACAAAACTTCAGCAAAATATGCAAACAAGTTCCCACTCTCATCCTCAGAATAACAGAAGCAACATGAATGATGAGCGCTGAAATGTCACTGGAAACTAGCAGTACCAAAGGCCCATTCAAACACCTTAAACTGCCAACTTAGTTTACATATTAATTAGCAAATTATCTATTAGGTGTAGCTCCATAACAGGCTTGCAATGCCTTATTCAACAAGTTCTTTCAATACTTTCAATACTATTATCTCATATTATTAAAGGTTCAATCACTACCTTTATTTAACTTTACAGAGATACATTAACATACTAAAAATAAAAAGAGTTAGTCTTTGTGAGATCTACAACTTAGTGCAAAAAAGGTACATCCTAGAAAGTAACATGTCATACTGCTCATTATCCAAGTATCTAGTTAATGAAACACCAGTTGCTCTTTCTGCTCAGGTTTTCACGCACTCGAGATTTTATCCACGTCAGCTGTAAACCAAATTCCGGAGGATCTTCAATTTGTTTGGGAATTTTTATAAAACCACCGCAGTCCCAAACGCAGGCACCACCCTGCCCTGTAAAGTCTACTTCTCACGGGTTATATTTACACAGCACACCAGTACTCCCCTGTTGCAACTGCAAGTAGAGCTAGGCACAACTGTGACTGCTTTTTAGCAAATACACGAGTGGTGGTGGTGTTTCTGAGTATACTATGAGTCCTTTGATCTTTTATTCTTATGGACAGTCCCTAATAATGGCTTATCAAAGCAAAGTTTTCTAACTTTCCAATGCTCCCAAAGAGCAGGCAGCCCTCCCTGGCTACACAGGGCAGAGCTCTCAGGAGCAGCTAACAACAACCTTAATCTCTTAAATCTTGCTTAATCTTACGGGGCCACCAATACCTAGAAAAGAAAGGAGCTCTGTAAACGAAATAGGTGAGGCTTATGAAAAGTACAAGAAAGAAAAAGTGAAGAAACACACAGAAAAAATATCCTCAAACTCTAAGAGGATATAACAAGGGGGAAAAAAAAAAGTATCAGAAAAATCAGGAGTAAATATACCATGAATTGATACAGGAAGACAGTGAGTACCAGTTGCCCCACCTAACAAAACCTCAAAGTATCTCCCAAACTTAGTAAATTACAGAAAGAAAATAAGAAAAATAAATTAGCAACATACATGTAGGCCTTGAATCATTGCTATCTTAAGACTGAAAAAAGGACACAGTTTTATTACTAGCTCCTTGTATAGTTTTCTAACCCAAATTAATTTTTGTCCCGTTAAATCTTAATTTATTATGCAACACACTGGTAGCTGAGACAAAAATAAATATACAAGTCACTCAAAAGCAGCTACTTCCAAAAGAGAACTGTACATATTTAGATCTAAGTCACTCAATTTTAATATTTCTTCAAAAGGAGAAAAGTAGACAGAAAGTGGAAAATATGGATAAAATAAAAAAGAATGACTTTGAAAAAGGTATTTATTTTAATGTCTGAATTCAGCCTGACTACCCACTCACCCTCTGTTAAGTGATTTGTTCTTTAATAAGCGAGCATCCGCCGAGGAAAACCAGCAGCAGCACATAGACACGTTGTCCATCAGATGTCACCTAGTCAATAGCAGAGGAAAAGTTGACTGCATCCATCCAGAGGGACTATCTGAAGACAGTGGCGAAAAGAGATATCTTAAAAATCCCAAGCATCTCTAATTTGCATGTGTTTGTTAACCATAGCCATAAATATACCCAAGATAATTCAGCCCACCTGCTTTGCTGCATTCTAGAAGCATAACATGTTCTTCCTTCCAACAGAGCCACAGAAACTAGGCTTTGCTTGGGGAAATTAATTAAGCACCACTTATGTGTCCGACTACTTACTACCCTTTACTGGAAGGAAAACTACTAAATCTTTGCATTTGTGGCAACCTGCTGCCCTCTTTACACCCCATCTCATTTCAGTACGTGCCTGCACGTCCAAGAGCACCACGGAGAACGATCTATAGAGACAGGAGTTCTCAGATTTTCAGATTCTCACTGTGAGATTCTTCTCCACGTGAATTTATGTATGCCTTACATGACTTTGGACTCAAGCATTTCACTGTGGTGATCTGGGAGGTTTCATGTTCTCCTTTTTAGTTTTGCACTTTAATAGACTGACAAAAACAGGGAGAAAAAGGACAGATACTTAAAAGCCATCCTGAGTTTTAGGAAGTGGTATATCTTAGATTACTGGTGACTGACATTTATTACTTCCACAGTTTCTAGTATTTTTTGCTTTGTATATATTTTCTTTAAAAGCAAACCGATTTTTTTTGTACTTGCATTTATTTATAAATTTGGGAAAAAAGGTTAAGTCTTATTATTTCCAGCTGCATCAAGCTTCACAGTCGTAAATTGGAAAACTTGTAATTTTAATAAATACAGAACTTTTGCATATATTAACAAAGGAGAATCAGTTGGGGGTCCATAGATTCATGTGTATCAACTGCATGATAGAAATGACTTTCCAATCCTTCTGTTTCTCTCAGTGGACCTCCCTTTCCCACCACCAACTCCAAGTGATTAACTTCAACACTTTGTTCCTTTATCCAGTCTATATCTGTAATGAAAGTACAGATCTGCCCCCTTACTAAATACGCCTATATAATTTCAAATCACATTTATCTTTTTCTCCTTGAGCTGTTCTATATACCAAAATGTATGCTTTAATCATTCAGCATGTAGGAAGCATCCTTCATCCCCTTTTTCCATGAACACATCTCCAACTTGGCATCCAGTTTAAACTGTCATTTGTATTGTCAGTGCTTTCCCATATAATCTCAACCATCTCTTCATCTACTTCAATGCGTAAGTATATTCTTATCCAACAGTCTTGGTTCTAGGAATAGCCCCTCTACATCCCTCAGCACCATCAGACGGCCGAGTCCTTTCAACCAGAAAGTATTTTTTTTCCCTGAAGTTAAATATCTCAGTATCTCTCATCCTGTCATTAAATCATTAACTCTTCAAACCCTCAACCTGTCTGAGTATGAGAGCACCAATAGATAATTGATTTAATAGACTTTATTTAATAAACTATTGTAGAAAAAACTTATTTCAGGTTTTTAGTTATTTCAGTATTATTTCAGTATATACAAAATACTTACTTTGGTATATCCCCAAAGCATCCTTTAGAAAAAGGAAGCTAGAAGGGGGATGAAATTCTGTGAATAGGTATGGAGAAGGAAAGATGTAGGTCTGAAAAATATTCCCAACTGAAAAGATTCACGAAGGACTAGACAAATACATCTTTTTAAGGAACTCCTGCACAAGATTTTGTTTTCCAAGGAAACTATCGCATTTCAAACGCTCTTGCGCAACTCGCTTCCTAACGCTCACAATGTAGATACCTGAACTAGGTTGGCTACAAAGGCTCCGAAATCAGTTTTCTTTCACGGACCAGACGCGTGGAATAAGGCATTACCAACCCGTGCAGACCCCGCTGGCGTGTGTGTCACTCCGTGGCACTAATGACTTGCACGAAGCAGAAGACTGACGGCGCCGCGGGCGGCGCTGGTGACAGCGGGTAGGGCGG
>NW_010542161.1:0-271 GCF_000687285.1 Phaethon lepturus
CGTCGCCAGGTCTCCTGCCGCTTCTGCAGATCTGCAGCCCCAACGGGCTGCCCCGCGCCTCCCTCCCAAAGCCCTCGGGTGGAGCTGGAAGAGGGGGGCAATATGCACGTTGTCCTAGTAAAAAGGCTCGGCTCTTCCACGGGACAGACCGGGGCTGTGCCGCAGGTGTGCCGGGACGGAGATGGGGTGCAGAGCAGAGAGCACAGCGCGCCGGGAGCAACGCAGGGGAAGGGCTGACCCCAGATGACTGTGGCAGGTACCAGGAGAACAA
>NW_010542161.1:348-1731 GCF_000687285.1 Phaethon lepturus
GCGCGTGACTTTCTCGTGGGCAATATGAGATCCCGGCGCTCAGGAGCTGCCATCCCAACTCCAACTCCAGCGGTCAGCTCCACGAGCGCTGCCCTGGACCGGACGCGTCAGAAAAACGAGGAGCCGTGGCCGGGACATATTCCGCTCCTGAACAGCGGAGCATGTGGCACGCCGGGAGAAGGCTTTTGCTGAACTGGGCGGGCACCTGAACGCTGGTCTTGGGCTACCCCTTCGTATACAGGGTCAGCGGTTGCATGAACAGAAATAACACTGCAGAGCCACCACGCCTGCAGGCGCCTGGGAGCAAGGGGCTGCTGCGTGCTCCCCCGGGGGGCACGGGGGCTGCACCCTCCCTATCCCTGTGCAAGGCGTGGAACCATTTGCAAAAACAGATTGCAACTTTTAAAGTGTTAATTGGATCTCTTTCTAATCTAGCCCTGATTATACACACACACGCGAACGCAAAAACTTAGTCATCTGTTCCAAGGGCTAAGATCACTATTTTTTTATAATGCAATTTAAAAATCTATTAATTCATTACATTGAGCCATATTTTGCATCTCTCTCCAACAGGATAATGGATGTGTTCTGTATCATAATTACAGCCTGATTTACAAACGAGTACAAATAAAATTAGAAGACATTTTACAGCTTGGAACACAGACTGGATTGTGAGCATCATCCAAGTCCCACCGCTTTCGGCTTTAGCAAGTGGGAAAGGCTGAAAAGAGCCTGGTATCTTACAGCGACAACAGCAGCATGAGCTTGCTGCTGGCCTTTGCTTGCTTGCTGCTTTGGACAGGAAAGTCAAAGTCTTATAAATTATTTCCCCAGCCTGAGTCATGCAGACTCAGAGAATAATTTAGGCTGGAAGGGACCTCGGCAGGCCACCCCCCTGAAACAGAGGGGTTGCCTCAGAGCGAGTGGACACTGTGTGGATGAAACCCTGCACGAGAGGGGCAGAGGATGCAGCTAACTACAGGGAGCAGAGAAGCGGCAGCTCTCGCCGGGGCAGCCCCTGGGTCCGCCACTGTCTTTCCAGGCTGGGTCTGGTCCAGGATCTGCCCACATGGCCTGTCCCACAGAAGGTACCTGGCCTTGCTCACGATGGGACCAGAGACTCACTCTTCCTTCAGATCTCTTCTTCAAACCTTTCTTCCTTCAGCCCGATTAACAGCAAAAAGAAAAAGTCCAAGAAGCCAACACAGGGGCTTGGGAAAGGTCAGGCCCTCCTGCGAGCAAACTACTGCTAAACACCAAGGGGAGGTGTCTGCGCTCACATGACGCCAACCCAAACTCCTGGATGAACTGGGACTCGGCCCACCCTCAAGATCCCCTCCCTGCACGAGGAGGGGACCCCTCCGCTTTGTGCTGGGCAGCCGA
>NW_010542162.1:0-256 GCF_000687285.1 Phaethon lepturus
CCCTCTGGGGAGGGAAGGGAAATAAAAGATAGATGCTTGACTCCCCCTTAAATTATTTTTACCTTTCTGAAAGCTGTGTCTGCTAAACCAGCCTAGGTCTTCTCCTGCCCTCCAGGCCTCTCCACAGAACGCCTTAGTATCCTCCTTTCCCCCTCCTTACCCAGGAGTCTGACTCCCCTGCCTTGACTCTTCCGAAATCCCACCACCTTTTCGGACTTTGCCCTCTCCTCGATCCCTCATCCTCCTCCACAGGATG
>NW_010542162.1:297-2997 GCF_000687285.1 Phaethon lepturus
GAGCAACACCCCATCTCCTCTCCAGTTCTCTGTGGTCGCTGCCCACAGCCCTAGGGCACAGCTAAATCCCACCTCACCATAAGGCACCCGCAGGTTCAGCCCTTCCCCTCCCCACAGCACAACCAACACCTCAGCCAGGCCCCTTCCTCCCCCTTCTCCATCCTCTCCTAAGCCCACCGGTTCCACCATCCGCCTCACCTGTGACCCCCACCTCTGTTAACAACACAGACCACCATCACCACGCTGTGTAAGCCGAGCTATCGCCCTCAGCTGGAGGTCCTTCTCTTCCCTCGACTTTTTTGCACCCTTCTGGCTGTAAAATCTCCCATTCACACTCCCAATCACGCCGCCCAGCTACACCGTGCTGAACACAGAGCTACCCACACCGAGGATCTGCCCACAGCTGCCGCTCCCCACACCATGTCAGTGCTTCTCGGGCCAAAGACGGGATGCATCCAGCTCCCACCTCCGCCCCAAGCCAATGGGCACCCATGTCTGAAACTGAGCAGAAGGCGCCTGACAACCCGGCAAAGCTGCAGCTCTGCCATCTGTGCCAAGGTCACAGGAACGCACGAGCTGCCAGACTGGATCCGACCCTCATCCACATCATCTGGTGTCCTGTCTCCCAGGAGCAGCCGCACTGCAGCGAGGAGTGAGGAATTCTGCAGAAAGCAATTAGGAGGGAATGTCTTCCAAAGCGCCTTGAACACCAGACGAGGCTGGCTGCGGAGACCGCGGCATCTCCATCACCGGAGATGTCAGAACCAATTGCACAGACGTCTGTCAGGAGTAATTCAGACACTGGTAACCAGCCACTGGGCAGGGAACCAGACCAGTAACCTCGCAAGCTCCTTCCCAACCGCGCTTTGCACGGCTCCTTGCTCCCGGGGACTGGAAGTTGTTCCTGTAATGAAGTGGGACCTTCTGTATTCATCCCTTCCCAAATTCCTGCGTTTAACTTTTACTGTAACAAGGCCAGATGGTACACCTTCTAGAGGAATCTCACATTTTTAAAATATTCTGGCAAGTTCTGGGCCTTAAGGTATCACTGAATCACAGAAGTATCTGCTGGAAGAGATGATGTACCACACGCTCCCCTGCCGAGGCAGGACCAGACATGCGTGGATCGCCCCGACAGGCACCTTCCTCACCCATCCCCAACAACCTCCCTAAGCCCACCGCCGCACCGCATCGTCCTCGCTGCTCCCATTCCTCCGCCCATGTCCATGTCCAAATCCGCCTGCCTGCATATAAAGCCGATTACTTCTGCCATACCCTTATCGGTTGTGGAGAGTAACAGACTGCATCCTTCCCTACAACCTTCAAGCTACTGAGAAACACAGAGAGCTCCCCTCAACTGACAATGTCTCCTTTGCTGTCCCACCGAGGATCCTATTTTTAAAGCTATTAGTGTTTTCAAGGTATTCCCTTCAATTCTCTACAGTTTGTGTACTACCTTTTTTTAAATGCAGTGCCAGAACCTGGGCAGAATATTCACCCGGGGCCTCCAACAGCACTGAGATATACATGTACAGCAGCCGTACTCCTACATCCTGGGAAGGTATCGGTCTTGGCTACAGTAACAACATAACATTTTTACTTAATCAGCCTGTGAAGAGGCAAAGGTTTCCACATGCTCTATACATTGATATGATCCCCTTGGCATTATTCCTGCAGAAAGAACAAAAGACATCTAAAATAAAATAGAATAAAACAGAACCTCAGATAGAACTTCTGATGGCAGAGGGCTGCAGGCAGGGTGCTCACACCCAAGGAAGAGCTCAAACCCCACCAGATCTTGACAGCACATGGGCCCTGGCTGCCTCTTCAGCCACCATGGCTGAAACGGTAACCGATGGAGGAACTGTTCTGAGAATGAGACCAGGAAACCAGAAGCCACTGGTGTTTAGAGACAGCCACCATGGAAATACGCCCCACATCTCTTAGGCACTCTGCTCCATGATTATACTGGGTTTGACTGGTGCTGTGAGCGTATCTAATGCAAATGAAAGATTACAGTTCGCCCGGCAGTGGGAAGGCAGCTGCTGCTGGAGTCCCCTGTGCGGGTCTCCGGAAGCCAACGAGCTCCAAGAGCTGGGATGTAACAGGGACATCGTGCTTTTGCAATCCTGACCAGGGGCAGGTGCCTGGGGACAGAAGCAAGTTAGTCTCTTACCAGTACTTTTACGAGTCACACTCATGTTACAAGTATGGCAACGAACATCTGGCTTAAATTAACAAAAAGCCGTGAGAGGCTAAACAACAGCTGCACTGGAAGACAGTCTGAAAGCCAGGGAACTTTCCACTGCTGGCTGGTCCCCAGTGTGACGTTCAGGGTGGAGTCCCAAAATGGAAAAGAAGTCTGAACCGTGACCGGCCAAACGCTCCGCTGCGCTCCTCCAGACCTAACTGGCATTGGTATTTCTGCTCCAGCTGCCTGCAGATGCAAAGGTTTTGTTGCAAAGGGACATTCAGCCCGGACGATGGGTCGGCTGCATTCAGCAACCCCATCTGAGTTTGAAGGTGCTGTTGCTCTGCAGAGGGGCCCAAGTGTGGGAGACCAGCTGCAGCAAACCACACGTCCAGCGCAGGTGAGGGACCGGCACTGCAGCATCTAACAACACCTCGGTAGTTGGGGATGGAGGGATGAGGTTCCCAGCGTGGTCGGAGCCATCAGTTTTCAGCGCCCTGGCAGCAGGC
>NW_010542163.1:0-16184 GCF_000687285.1 Phaethon lepturus
GGGGCGCCCGGCTGCCGCCGCCCCGTTAGCGATGCCCGCACGTAGATTACCCGCTGCTTTGCTCGCTTAGCCAGAGCCACGAAGGAAGCCACGCAATACCCAGCCTCGAGGCACAGCCCGGGGCGCGCTGAGCAATACCCTGCCCGTGCGGGCGCCGGCCGCCGCTGCCGCGCATGATGCCGCTGCACTTTGCTGAGATGCTGCTTTCATACGATCAGGTACGGATCCTTTCTACCATTTTGTTGCTGGATATTCTACTACACACTGATTTTTTTATTCTATCGGTTTGTATAAAAAACCAAACGGAAGTTCCTGTCGGGTGTTACGTTCCGCGTGTCGTGGTACGTGGTCTGTAGTTTGCTACTTCTCTGTACGAAGTGCCAGTCCTGCTGATTACCTCCAGCCCAGGGAAAGCTCCTGTTCACTCACTGTATTGTGGTAAGACGACGTTACAGAAATGCATTTATCTATCCAAAGGCCTAGCTCCACTGGGCACTTTATTTTTAAAAAAGCTGTTTTGTTGAATGAGATGTGAAGATCCTCAAATAAAAGCAGAATGACGGCGTTTGACACTCCCCAGCCTTCGCTTTGGCAGCCTGGGTGCGCAGGGGCAGCAGCTCCTTTCCCCCTGCCCTGGCTCAGCCTGCAGCTGGGGAAGGGACTGGTGTGGACACAGGCAATTCCCACTCCTGGTGTGGGATGCAGGGTGTAGAAAGCCAGGGCAGGATGCAGCTCAGCCCACTGCTACGCTCATATACACACAAACGTGTCCTGCTCTCCCCACCGCGCACCTCCACCGCCTCCCACCCCTGAGCTGGTGCCGATTTGGGCAGCCAGCGGCACCAGGCGGCTCACGAGCCCCACTGGGCTCCGGGGTGCCGACTGCTGTGAAGGAGGCAGCTGGGCTGAGCCCACAGCAGGCAGAGGACAGGCAGAGGACAGGCAGGGACTGTGCTGCTGCCAGCTGCTCCCTAGGGTAAGAGAGACCAGCAAGCTGAGGGAGCATGTTTGCTACCACTTTATTATGACAAAGGCTACAAGCCACATTTTTAAAGTGCATTATTATTCACCATCAACAAACCACAGACACAAGCCTGGCATAGTGCAGATATGGCCAAAGTGGCAGAGGACACTGAGCTGAGAGCAGGGTCGGTGTGGGCTGGGCGGACAGAGGTGACAGGGAGCGGGGCTCAGGCAGGTGCCAGGGTACAAGTGCTGCTCCAGACAGACCCAAACCCCTCCGAGCCCCAGCAGGGCATCACGGACAGCAGGAAGGATGGACAGACAGCCTCTCCTGCTGCAGTGGGAGGCTGGGAAAGGCATGACGCAGGGCTGTGCCAGGGAGGGCTCGGCTCCTGGGGCAGGCCCTGCGCCTCTGCATTCGTGGACCACATGGCCAGGACAGGACTGTCTTGGGAGCCCCATGGCTCCTCAAAGGAGCAGGGCAAGGGCCCCAGCACTGCTCACCTCTCTGCGGTGTACCCAGTCAAGCACTGCCCACCCTCCGGGCCACTGCCCCTCTGAAGATGGGCCTATCAGTGCCACATCAGGGCTTAGGTGTGCTCCTTGTGCCACCCTGGGAGCCCAGTGTTGGCTGCCCGGTGGAGTACCCTCCAGCACCCAGCATCAGGTTAGGCAGTCAGCTGGCAGCATACGTGGACCCTAGGGGACAGCCCCATCCTTCAGGTCACCCCAGCCCCCCCATCCAGACTGCCCCGTCCCAGGCCCGGAGCAATGTCCCTGCAAAGGTGCTGCTGAGGGATGACAACTGTCTGGAACATCTGTGGTCCTTCCACCCCCAGAGTGGTACACGGGGCCCATCTGGCAGCTGAGAAGGATTAAAGTGCTTTTTTCTTTTTCTTTTTGCCTGGGGTGCTAAGGCCAAACCTCACTCTGCCAGAGAACGTCTCCCTTTTATCCCAGGGCCAGGGCCAGGACCAGAGTGTCAGAAACCCCTAGGCAGGTTTCTGAGGAGCCTTCCCCAGGTCACTGCAGGCAGCGGCAGGTCTCCTGCACCCTGTTCAATCCTCAGCACAGCAACACTCAACAAGTCCTGTGCAATGAAAGGCTCTTGCCCTGAGGGGACCCACTCTGCCGGCTCCTGAAGCCCCTGACACCTCCCACAGAGCCCACGCCACTCTGAGAAGGACTGTCCTGACAGTCCTTCTGGTAGAGGAGCCAGCTCTGGTATCACCTGGTCAGGAGCTTGGGGGTGGCAGAGGCCCATCTCCTGCTCTGGGTGCAGCCCCAGCCAGTCAGCGGGAGTCATCCCTCCCACCACAGCCCCACAGCTGCCAGGCAGAAACATCCACATGCCAGCCCCAAAGGGCCACGCAGCAGAGCAGCTGGGGATGGGCACGAGCCACCCAGTCACCCCACAGGCACGAGAAAACTCTGCAGGCTGGAAGGGCTTCCTCAGGCTCACAGGTTCCTGCTGCCTCTGGACGACTCTTGTGCTTGCAGCAGCACTCCCATAACACTGTCTCCAACCAGCTCAGTGGTGTCCCTACTCAAAGTGACTTTTTGCATAGTGCTGCTCTCCCCATCCCCAGGCATCGTGCCACGCCAGCCAGGCAGTCTCTGTCCCCCAGCCAGCTGGGGCAGAGGGGAAACAGCCTCAGTGACAGCAGCCTGGGGCCTGCTGCAGCCATGTCTCTATGGCTTCCAACCCTGTTGCTGTCCTTGTCAACAGGATAAAACAGGCAGCAAGAAGTAGAACCCGAGACCAGAGCTTATCTCAGGGGACAGGACTGGAGGGGAGCACCAGCCCCTCTGTCCCCGAGCTGTGCCCTGGGTCTCAGTGCAGGTAGTAACTCACTCTTGTTCTTCCAGCAGTCAGCAGAAAATGGAAAGAGACTGAGAATTCACAGCTGTTCCCTCCTCCTGCAAAACAGCTCTTCTTCAAGCCCCAGCTGCCTTTGTCCATGTGGCATGAGGCCACATGCAGAGCAAGGCTCCGGAGCCAGCCCCAGCCCAGGGCTGGCAAAGTTGCCACCCCAGCAGCAGCACACTCCTGCCCCGAGTCTCCCTCTGGGAGTCTGGATGGAAAGTAGCACTTGTGACACACACAGCAACGGGAACAGCAGCAGTCATGTCAGCGTGAAGCAAACATGGCATTGCTTACAAGGTGCAGCAGCAAGGTGTGCTGGGGACTAACCCCGCACAGAGCCTAGATGATATCTGTCTCCCTCTCTATGCCGACATACTTCAGGGCATCTGCCTGGCTGTACCTACAAGACAGGAAAGTCTCAGCTGCTGTAATGACCTTCCGTGCTCCCTGCAAACATGCGCACAGAAAGCAGGGTCAACGGTGCAGCCCAGTCCCCAGCTGGCTGCTCCCCAAGGTACCTGTAATCGAAGAAGAGCTCCTCTCCTGCCTGGATGGCTCTCTTGGCAAAGATCCCTATCCGGTGGTCTCCATTCACCATCACAACTGCAACCAGAAAGACAACATCAGAGACTTGCACCTCCAGCTCAGGCTAGGAGGTCATGCAGCACTTTTGCCCTGTCTGGCCAGTTGCTGGCCCCCAGGGCCACGGTAACCGAGCTCCTGCGTAGCAGGAACGGGGTGCTCCCCAGTGAGCTCCCAAGCAGCGACCCCTCCTTGTGAGGCCAGGGCCACGGCAGAGCTGAGCGGGACCCTCACCAGCAGCAACATGATTTGCTGCAGAGAGGGGGAGACTTTGTCCAGGTCTTTGAAGTTCTTCTGCTCCCACAGGCTCAGGCTGACTTGGGACCCTGGAGAATCCACTGCAATCCTGGAGCTGAGCAGCACCCCACAGAACCTTCCCCCATCAAGATCTGATTGGGCAGGGATATCTCACCTTTGGCATAGCAATTGGGGTTCACTGAGTGATTGGCAAAGCGGATTTTATTTCCTTTGCGGGTGGCATCAACAACAAAATCTATTAAGAAAAAAAAAAAAAAAGAAGAAAAAACTGTAGCGTATAGACAGGCTGGCTGCTCGGCAACAGATGGGCTGAGACTGCCTGCCTACCCAGCCCCCTGCCAGGAAGCCGAAGTCTCCTCCACCCCTCCAAGCCCCAGGTGAGTTACCGTTGTTGAGGTTGAAGAGAAAGCTGGACATGTACTTGTCATAGACCTTCCCTCGCCGGTCAGCCTCATCCTGTGAAATAAGCTGGAGAAGGAGAAGGCCTTGAGAGACTCTGTGCCTGAGGCACAGCAAGGATCACTGCGAGAAGCAGTGCTCACCTACCTCCTGGAAACACCCTCCCACCCTCCCACCCCACGGGCAGGGGCTTGCCAGGGCTCCCAGGGAAGGAGCAGAGATAAGAGCTGGGCTGACAGGGAGCAGCACATACATGACATGCTCCTCCATGGTGGAGTGCCTAGAGGTACTGAGATGGGTCCCCAAACGGTGCAAGATTCAGGCTCTAAACCTGTCAGAGCGAGCCCGTGGCTATGGCCATGCTGGGGAAGACATGCTGGCCCTGCTGGCCCAGCAGCCAAAGGAGGCACTCCCACTAAATGCAGCCTCCTGAGCACGCAGCACAGCAGATGGGCAGAAGCACTGACCTCACCACAATACTCGGAGATGAACTCATTCTTCTGTACGGATTCCTTGATGAAAGTCCCCCAGCCGGCGACATCTGACGGCGCCAGCAACAAATGCTGGAGCCAAGGTGGAAAGGAATTGTTTAGAGTTGGCAGGCCCATCACCCCCCCGCACACAGAGATCGCAGTCCGTGCATCAGGCAGGCCAGAAAGCAACAGTGAAGAGCTCTCCACCTCCTGGCACAGTTGCACGCAACAGGGTTAGGACAGTGCCAGGAACAGCCATGCTGTGCTGGCTGCCACGCTCGGAGTCCCAACATCACAGGGTCAAGGAGCAAAGGGGAGCCAGTGACTATCCAGCATCCCCTGTTTAAGGTGACACACAGCTCCCTACAGACTTCCATGTCATAGCACCATTAGGCTGGAGCTGCACATTACTTGATACCCACTAATTTGCATCTTCTTCTGAATTTTTACCTTTTTTTGTGCAGTCCCTTGCCCTGACCATCAGAAATCAAAACTAAACCTTTCTCTGGAGTGATGTTTTACACCCCCTTGCTCTCATCCGTCCTCATATAACTCCCACCGTCTGATTTTCACATCCATAATCCATACCCCATTAAGTGCTAAGAAGCCCGGGGCAGAGCAGCTTCCCTTCCAGATCTCCTCACTCAGACAGCTGTGGGTGGCTCACACAGCCTCTCCCATGCAGCAGGAGTACTGTTTAACATCAGCTCTAGCCTGAGGCAGTCCCCTGCCAGAGTCCGGACCCATGCTGCTGTCACTACCTTTTTGAGACCTCGCTGGATGCTGCAGTTCTTGCAGGACACCACTTTGCAGTCCCAGTGCTCCGAAGCACCGCAGGTCAGGCAGAGATCCGGATCGCATTCCCGCACAGCCAGGTAGCATGGGCACTGCTTGGTGTTGCACTGGGTTTTACAGCGGCAGCCTGGGAAGCGGTTCTGACCTGCAGCAACACAGCCCACAGTTTTGCACCATGAGGTTTTTCAGAAAAGAGAGGGGCCATGCAATGTCCTTGCCCCACAGAAGCTCCTCCCAAGCCAGGTCTCATTCTGTCAGACCCTGGGCTGGTACAGAACTAAGCCTGTCTGGGACCAAGGGCCACACTGCCTGCACATCACCCTGCTAACATAAAGAAGGGTGGCTTTATGCTAATAAAGAGCTCTACAGCCACTCTCCTCTGGGCAGCAAAGGCAGGAGCCCCCAGTCTGCCCTTCCACCCCCCAAAGTCACCAGGACAGCGCTCACTAATGACACAACGAGACAACGTGAATGCGAGGCAGTCCAGGCACCCAGGAGCTGGAAGCAAGTCACAGGAACACTGTGTGCACAGGAGCTTTGAGCACCGCTCACCCCTAGCAGAGCACAGACCATGCACAGGGTCCTTCCTATCTGCATGGCTGGAGATGCTGATCTACCTCGTGGGACTAATTATGTGCAGTTTGAAAACATACTACTCTGATAATATAAACGTAACAGATGAGTACAGAGACTCTCAGAGCCTGAGTTGGCTCCCTGTCACCCTGTAGTCCTTCCAGCCCAGGCTGTGTCATAACCCTTAACGAATCCACCCTCTGAAGCACGACTGATGTGGGCAATCTCCATTGCAGAGCTGGGAATGGAAGCCCAGAAAAAGAAAAATAACCATGGCAGAGCAGTGATCCAACTCCCAACCTAACTGCTGGCCACAATCATGCTCTCAGGGAACCAGCAGCATCACCTGCGGGTCGTTGATGCTGGATACAGACATGTGGACAAGCATTCTCTAACAAGAGGGAGTATCTCAGCTGCCAAAAGTCACAGGGCAGCACGGAACAGTTTCCCCTCGGACTTTAGCAGACTGATAATCAAACTGCTGCAGACGGACAGAGCAATGAATGCAGGAAAAAAGCAGGCCTCCAGCAAGCCCCAGCTCTGCACCCTCCCTCTAGTCTGTGTCAGGAGAGCTGGCTGCTTTCCTGCCCAATAGTCCTAGACTTCTCCTTACAGTCAGGGTTGCACTGGCAGAACTTCTCACAGAAATTCTGAGTCATGATGCAAGGGCAGGAGCTGTCACAGGGATGCTCAGGGTGGTCACAGGGCTGGTAGTTGTACACCTGGGTAGGTGAATTATCTAGAACGAAAGGAGAAATGCCCAGATTAGAAGCTGCACATTGCAAAAACGTTCGGAAGCAGCATGCCCAGGGCTCCGCAGCAGGGAAGGTGCAAGCTCCCCGTTTGCCTGCAGAGGGCAGGGAGCCCAGCAGCGCCCAGCGCGGCAGACACACAGCTGTGATTAGCGACACATGGCACACGCCTGCTCTGCCCTGAACAGCCCATTTCACAGCGGGGCTGCATGCCAAACCTCAGCCTCCGCTCTGGCTGGAGCAAGACCGCACTGCACGTACTGCCTCAGCGGGAGCACTGGCGATTCCCACAGCACTGCCGCAGTGGGGCTGGCCCACGGCACCCCGAGGAGCCCGGCTCGGGGGAGCTGCTCCCCCTCTGCGCTGCTGCAGCTGCGGGGCTGCACGGCGGGACACGGCCGTCCCACCACGTCAGTCAGAGCCGGAGAACTCGATCCCGCGGGCGAGCGGCCTTGCAAACCTCGCGTGACGCAGCCACAGCAAACACTACCTTTCTTCAGCTGGATCTTCCTGCAGTGCGCAGCCCACAGCCTGGAAGAGAAACAGAGAGGGTCTGAGGGGACGCAGGAGCCTCCGCCAGGAAGAGTCGGCCACGGCTGATCGGCACCGCCGGTCAGCACTGCAGCGGGAGACGGGCGACTCCAGCGAGGCTGTCTGGCAGCTTCATGCATTAACAACCAGCCAGCCATAAAGCAGAGAATGATGCAGCTACAGCATTATTTAAGGCAAATGCTAGAGCCAGAATAACACTGGACACACTGGGATCAGCACACAAAAAGTAGGTTATAAGTAAGGGAGCTGAGGCTTAGGCTGTTGTTAGGACAGCGGTACCAGCCCTCCAGCAGCAGCGCGGCACTACAGCTCCACACCGTGCTGCCCTCTCCTGTGGGGCTGAGCCCAGGGCCACAGAGCCTCCCAGCCAGGGCAGCAGCCCTGGGCAGAGGGGGCAGGGGCCAGCGCCCAGCCAGCAGCACCAGCAGCCCTGTGTGACGGCGGGATGTCTGCGCAGATGGGAGCCAGATGGGGATTACCAGGAATGCTTTGGCACAAAAAGCAGTGGATCTGGTTGCATTTTAAGAACAAAACAAGCTTGTCCAACACTTGCCTATGCTTCCTTTTCTTCTTCTGGGATGGATTCATTAATTCATTTGTTGGCAGTTTTGTTATAAGTGATTCTTTCACTGCGAACTGAAAGACCTACCGAAGAACAGAAGCAAGAAGAATAAAGTTTGGTGTACTCAAGTTGTTTTTACTTAACACATAAATACATAAAGCATAAAGCCCTGCATAAGCAAGCACACACAGGGGGGCTCCCAGTCCCTGGACCAGAAAGCAGCCAGTTCTGCCCCCAGTTTCAGTGATCATGGCCCTCACTGCTTCTCTTGCCTGGGAAACATGTGCCTGCTGTGCCAGCATGCCCTGCCTCAGACAAGGCACTCTGGAGGAAGCTAAGAGCACCAGTCACGCACAGGGCTCATTCTGCAAACGGCAGCAGTACTGCAAAATAACAACACTGAACTCCACAAAGTGTTGATGCAACACATTCCTTGAGGCGGTTTGTGGTAGAGAAGAAAAAACAACAGGCAAGCAGCAGCCAAGGCCTCCCCCCTGCCACGGGGCCAGGCGCTGCAGTGCCTGCCCTCTCCAGGCACCCACCTGCTTGCACGTCTTTGTTCCCAGCAGCCTGGCAATCGAGCAGAAGTTGTTGAAGTAGGTCCCGTGGAAGACACGGAAGAGTGACTCCTCAGCTCCCGTCCACTCAACAGGCTCCTGTGGCGTCTCCACCGCAAACAGCTGGGAGGAGGCTGGGCTCAGCTTCTGCTTGGTGGGGGTCTGGCAGCGGGAGTTTGCCTCTGGCAGGAAAGGCAGACGTTAGGCCAAACACAACATGGGAGAACACACCCTTGCCATCACAGGTCCCAAGGGCAGTGGTCCCCACAAAGTGCCTGACACCTTGCCTCACCCCAGCCCCTACACCTCCCAGCAGTCCTGCACCGCGCTCCCTGCTGCACGCTCCTGCCTCTAGTCAGGCAGCCCAGCGCTGGCACCAGTTGGGTCAGTGGCACTGGCCCCCTCGCAGCAAGGCAGCACTGCGGCCACTGTGTCACTCTCCCCTTCCAGGGCTGGCCCAGGACGGAGCCCCCCGACTAGGGCATCAGCACCAGAGAGGCCCGAGAACGAGGAAGCAACTTTCTCCTCTCCTGCCCAAGACAGGACCCAGATGCTTGGGAACCCTCTGCCTGCCCGGGAGCTCATTCTGCCCTGGCCACCACCACCACTTCCCTCAGCACGGCAGGAGCAGTTTGGTGCTCAGTCTGCAGCACCAAGGAAGCACTCACCCCTGGCAGACAAGGATAACATAAGATACCCTGGTCCACAGACAAGCCCCCCGGCCTCGACAGCCCCCCAGCTACTGCTCTGTGCTGCCGCAAGGACAAGCACACAGGCCAGCACTGTCCGGGCACTGCCCTGCCAGTGGCACTTTCCTCACACACAGCCAAGCAAGGTGCTCAGAGCTGAGGGCTCTTGGCTTTGCAGGTCCCAGCAAAGCTCTTGCTTTGCCTGGCAACATTCCTCCTTCCTGGGAGAGGACAACGAATCCCACAGCAGCAAGAGCAGGGCCTCATATCCCTCATGTTTGTTTAAGCCCAGCTGTAAATACTGACTCTGTTTGCTAACTCCGAACTCCACACCCTTGTGTGGGACGCAGAAGCAAGACACAGAGAGCCCCAGCTGTGAAGTGCCGCCTGTCATACCACTGCTCATACCACCAGAGGGGAGAGGAGTGTCTCTGGGGTGGCATCATACCCGACGAGCTAGAGGCCCATTCGTTGCCCGTGTCTCGGTCGCTGTCGCCCTCCCTCGTCTCAGCGACAGCGGAAGACGGGGTGTTTGAGCAAGAAGCACCCACCACGTGGTGCCTCCGGCGGCGCCGGCCTGAACACTTGGACCTGGGGTTGTGCAGCGCAGCAAACTCCTTGGCTCCTTCCTGCAACCAGAGCAGAAGACAAGACGAGCGGCAGATGACCAGGGAGCATAGAAAGGCTTCTCCACAGGCCCTGGGACAAGCCCTGCTGCCACCAAGAGAAGGTGGAAGACTTGCCATGCGTGGTCACTGCCAGCACATTCCCGCTTTGCTTCCTTTAGCACTGCTGACCGGTCAGAAGAGGCTCCCTGGCCCTCCAGTCCACTCCCCTGCCTCTTGCCCTGGCAATGAAATTCTCCTGGCCTCTTCCTCTGCTCCAGCCCTGCAGCTCCCCGGGACACCCCGTATCTGAGCCAGGTGACCAGCTCCAACTCCACCAAGCACACCCACCTCCCTGCAGCCAGCTCTTCTGACCTGCAGCTCTCATCCCTGGTAACACAGCTAGGCTGTATTTCTGAAACATCATTTTTAAAATAGTTTGAGCCTTCCTCATATATGCTAGATTCCTTCCCCAGCATTTTTAACCCGGGCTTCATTTTTCAAACACTGCACTGAGTCCAGAGAAGTAATTTGTCACCACAGTTTCCCATCTGCTAGCTATGAAATTAGTGTTTGTTGGAGATTTGCTAAAATATGCATCTGGTAAGGTCTGTATGTGGATTCATACTCCCCTGAATCCAATACGGATTAGAACTAATTCTCAAAAACCATCAAAGTTGTGAAAAGGACCCACAGAGTTCTGCAGAGCAGGGCTGGCCAGGCCACTTCTCTCGTGGTTTCAAAAGCAGCAATGCAGAAACATACCAGCCAGAGGAAACAGTCTGCTCCGCAAGGATCTGGCTCGATCTTGGTCTCTCTATTCTTTCGTTTGTACACATTAGGAGTAGCATGAAAAGCTGAAAAAATAATAGGTATCTTTACTATTAGCATCCTCCAAGGGTCCTCCCCTACGCTGGAAGGGACAGGGGCAGCACAAACTCAGTGAAGGTAAGTGGGAGCCTGAGGCAGTCGGCAAGAGTGCCCAAGGAAACTCTCCCAGCAGCAAGGAATGAGGCGGCAGGACCTCCTGGACAGCCCTGCTCCAACCCATGACATGGACTCAGCAGCACTGGGGGAGCGTTTGGGAAGGAGAGGCCATAGGAAAAAGATCTGCTTTCACACTAGGGAAAAAAAAAAAAAAAAGACCACATGATCTTAATATTATATCTTTTAATAAATAATTCACTGGAAGGAGTCCTGTGACTTTCCAAAGAAGCCCTTAGACCTGGGAAACAGCAGGTCCAACAGCTAACCAGTATCCAAAAGGCTTTGGCAGGACAAACTGCAGGAGTGTGACTAAGATGAAGCTGTAAGTTCCAGTGAGGCAATAAAACACAGGGGCATGTCCAGACTTTGCAAGTGAAACATTCATGCCTTTCCCTGATGAGCTTCTGCAAAGCAATGGTAAAGTCTAGTTGCAGCAGTATCTCTGGCACAAACTGCCAGGAAGCTCGAACGCGGAGTGCTGAACAATGGTGAAAAAAAGGGGACGGCCACGCAGGTCGATTTACCATCCATTTGAGAAAATGAGTGGAGCCATCTTTACAAAAGGCTTCTGGGCACCTGTCAGCTCCTAAGACTCCACTGCAAACTCCGGGGAGGCACCACCCTCTAAAGACTGCAGCACAGACACTAAGCAAGGCATACAGAGGTATGAAGCACTGAGGAAAAATGAGGAGAAAAGGGCTCTAGGGAAGCGTCTGGCCGAGACTGCACTTACGATGCAAAAAACAGTCGTATTTGAAGCAGCGGCGGCAGAAGAGGGTGTGGAAGGAGTGCAGGGACTGCTCCCGCTGGACTGACTTCGCACATGGCCCGTCTATGTTGGGAGTGCACTGTGGCGGCAGCACGTTCGGGTCTGACACTTCCGTGAGCTCCCGGTACCTATTCAACAAACAGAAACACCCACAGATGTGCCTGCTTTCCTAATTTAGCACTTTTTACACGACTACATTACTATCTGGGCCAGTAAGAACTCTGGACCAGATACCCTGAGGTTAAACTAAAGTTCCTAATGCTCAAAAATTGCTCTGCTCACAGCGCCTGCAGCCAATTGAGCTCTACTTTCTGGTCAGAGCACAGTGCTGTTTTCCAAAATACCAATTTCAACTGTTAGTAACAAAGGTAACAGACAACTAAGTAGAGATCTTCTACCTCTCTTTCATATCATCTGGGAAGCCATACTCAGGAAACATAGAAGAAATAGCAGTGAATATCATGTCATTTGGAAACCGCTTCTTCGAACACTTCTTGTTACCTAAGAAAAAGAAAAGGGACAATCCCTCAGTTAAGCTGGATGTGAATGTGTCTTTCCTTCTTCTCCAGAGAGCGATTCCAGTAGGTGTTCAGGATTGCATTTTAAGAGACAGAAATGTAATCCCATATACAACAGATAAACCTTTGTCCTGCAACTAGGCTAAGGCATTTCCAGATGCAACGCACTCTGCCACTTTTGGAGTAGCATAATGCATTGATGGAAGTACTAATGATTTCATAAGGACGATTACGATTTATTTCTACCAAGACAGGATTTGCAGACAATGCTTTTCTAGATCTACGAAAGGTTCTGGTATTTGTGCTACCCGTATCACTATAAACCAAAGACAAAGACCAAACAACCAGTCAGCATTCCTAAGGTCATGCAGGACACATGAAAATCCCAAAAACCAGAGCTTCCTCTATGCAACGAGAACTCCAGGTGGCACAGGAGAGGGAAAAGAAATACTAATACAGGAGAAAAAATACACAGGTCTGGAAGGGATTTGAAAAGGTCCACCTCCCTGGCCTACAGCAGAATCAGATCTACCTAAAAACTTACTGGTAGATGCTTGCCAGACCAGCACTTTAAAACCTCCAAGAGCAGAGATCCCATAGCCTCCTCAGATTTGCTACTGCACCCCAGTGCTTTGCTAATCTTACCGTGGTTTTCCACATGACTCATCTAAATTCTTCCTCACCACACTTTAAGCTGGTGACTTCTTATCCTGTCCACAGGGAACAGTGAGAATAAACGACTTCCCTTCTGCTTTGAACTACCATACCAGAACTCGCCAAGCTCGTTATGGCCTTTGGCGACACATTAATAACCAAGAGTGACAGCACAAGAGCACTGGCCAGCTACTTGGGCAGGGCAGGATGGAAACATGACGAACACAACCCCAACTTCTGTGGCCAAACCCACCTTCCACTGCAATTCGCTTTCTTTTCCTTGTGACTGGCAGCTCCTCTTTCCCATCCTCCGGTTTAACCTCAGAATCATTGTGTCCTTCCTCTTCCTCATCCGAGTACTGATTCAGAGCGTTCACTAGCTCCAAGAACACAGCATCACTGATGAGGACTGACCCGGAAATCATTTCTGAAACAGAGAGATGTCAGCCAGTTTGTGGGAGTGCCATCATCTTTCACACTCGTCAGAGTGGTAAATCACAAGCCAGCCACACAACATTGCCTTCCTCCCTCCAGGCAGAGTTTTATGATGGGGTAGGCAGCACTGTAAGGAAACACACTGGCTTTTCATTTCTGAAAAGACTGATTAAAGTCTTGGCTAAGGTCAGAAGCAAAAAGATATTGCTGAGGTCCTCCTAACCTCTAGCACATTTTTCAGCATCCCAGAGCACTCCTGTGAAACATGAACAAGTGCATTGGCTCCAGAGCGCCCCAGGCCTGGAATGGAGCAGGATATCAAAAGGTACGACTATGTCCTTGCCAACTAGAACAGCAGACATGTTCCTGTTTTTCTGCTGTAAGAGCTCCCACAGAAAAGCTGGTTACTGCTGCCACCTTTTGACTTCTTAACTACTTTGATAGGTTATTTGCAAGAGACTGAATGGACAGCGCTAACTGCTCCCAGGTTACCTTCCTCTCCATGAACCTTCCCATCATAGTTATTAATAAGTTCTTCGATGAAAGTTTCATCTTCTTCCTTCACCTCATCTCCCATGTAAGGGATATTGCACAGAACAGTTTCATCCTCCACCTGAAAAGAGATCAGATAAAATTCAGAAAACCAGCACTTGCTGATTCCCAGCCAGGCTGCGTCTCTCAGGCTGCTCCTGTCCATTCAGACCTTCAGACAGCACAGTGCAAAGCAAAGGTTCAGCCTCCCCGGCTGCAGTTTCAGGTATCTCATCACTGACATTTCATTGTTATCCCATGCCAGCAGCATGACTCTGACCCCTAAAAGTGCAATTTGCTTTAAAAAAAGAGCTATGCCGCCAAGGCTTACAGAAACTCAGAAACACACACGTTGCCAAGAATAATAAGCAGACAAAAAATGTGAGAGAGATTGACTGTGTTAAAGGCAGAGTAGAACTGCAACAGTGAAAGGCAAACAGGTAACTTGCTCCCTGGAGGAACACAGCCAAAGCTGAGGAGCATTATCATGTTAATCACAGGAGCAAGGACAATGGCACCAGCAACTGACCCTTTGCATTACAGTCACTGGTGTCACACTACTCCCCGCGCCTGCTACTGGAGGCTTCAGAGAGCCCTGCATGTTACAGGAACACATCCGCACTCCAGACCAGGCAAAGAGACAGGTTAGCCACAGACCACCTGTTTGTTTAACAAACAATCTTAACTATGCCACACCAAAATCTGCATTTTCTGCAATCACTCCCCGCGCTGCTCTGATAGAGCAACTAATCCTCAGTAGCATCCCTACAATGAGACCAGAAAGGTAATCCAGTCACGAAGGAAAGGACCTGCCTAAAAAATAGAATTCCTCATTTAAAAGGGAAGACAAATCTTAAGAAAAAAATAAAAAAACCCACCCCAAAAACATATTTACTCCTTGAAGCCTGTAAAATAATGATGGCCCTATCAAGGAGTCAGGTGTAAAGGAGAGACTAGCTGGGTAAGACAGCGTGGATATGCAGCTGTTTTATGGGATTCAACAAAACAAGCAACTAAAACAATACTTCCCGCCATCTCTCGAGCAGACATCACTTGAAATGAGTGGGTTGAAGAAGGCACAGTCACTCCACAGCCATGTAACAATTATAATTAATCACACCAAGATTTTGCACCCCAGAGCCTTCCTACATACCATGAAATTCTGCTGAAGAGGGGACCAGGAGTACATAATGGGCACGAGCGCCACCGTGTTCAGGGTCCTCATGTACAGCGTCTGACTTGGAAATCCCGGGAAAATGCTCTCAACAGTACACTGGAATACAAGTACAGAGAAGGGCAGTGAGGAAACTGCCCCTGGGAGGTCGTCACAGCCAGAGGGAAATCCCACTTCAGGACAAACACAGCAAAGCCCTGCGTTTGCTCTTTGTGACTCTTTCACAGGAAAGGCCTTTGGTTTGTTGGGGTTTTTTCCCCATTTCTGCACCCCAGAAGAGCGCAAGGCACAGCCTGACACTGACATAGGACAGCACACATGAAAAATGATCCCGTATCCTCACAGCTCCCTGCAAAGCCCTGGTTCTAGTCCAGCCTTGCTGCTGCTGTGCCCCTTTTCCTCTCCACACCTGCTTTAGGAATGGGTGCCCGCTGACTGGCTTCATCAATTGCACAGGTTGGACTCGAAGCTTCTTCCAGTCTTCATTCAGAATTTGAGTCTTTTCATGAACCTTCGCAAAGTTGGCCACAAACAGAGCCTGGAACAAGAGAAAGCAGAACTCAAAATTTAAGAAGTCACGCTGAGAACACTAAAACTCCTCCTGAGATTTTGTTTCAAGTATCAAAATGTATGCAAGGCAGAGAATTTCAAATTGATGATACTCATTAGAAGAAATTCTAATTAAACTCAGCACTGGTACAAAACTGTGCTGAAAATCTACCCAACAGTCAGGAGCTTTTGACAACTTCTGATCCCAGCTGGCCTCTTCTAAAATCCTGCCTGCCAAGGAGAGGAGCATCAGCGCAAGTCACCTGAAACCCATCAACACTGAGAGGGTTCAAGCAAGGAGATACTTTAAAGAACAAGTGGAAATGAGTCCTCTCACTGCAGTTATGCAAGCACTCAGCCAACAGACTTCTCTGTCTGTACAACAGACCCTGACTGCACAGCTCTAAGCTGATAATGGAGCACGAGAAGTAGTCCCTCTTCAAACTTATCCAGCTTGCAACTAAAATATAGCTTTGCAATTTGCAGGATGAAGCACCCATCTGATAGCAGCTGAAATACTATAGGTAAAGCAAAGGCTTTAGGAGGTATCATTTCAGCTAGAGATACCTTCATTAGGTCTTTACCTTAGCTCCCATGTTTGCCTGAAACCTCTTGAGCTGCCGAAGACGCATATATTCAGACTTGACTTTTCTTTTCCAGTATATGATACACTTTGACGTTGGAGGGGTGGCGATTTCCATTTTTCTATAAAAATACAGAAAGAATAAATATCAACAAATGGAGAGCTTAATCCTGTAAACAAGTGCTATTATAAAAAAAATCCCTGTGGATTTTAACTGCATCATAGACTAATTAGTCTGCGTAAATCTGCACTTGTCCTGTTTATGGGACAACCAGGCCACAAAGAGCACGGGGAAGCCCGGGGAGGGGGTCGGCGAGGGCCGCAGCCGGGAGCGAAGCATGCTAACCGGGGCCGGGC
>NW_010542164.1:0-3217 GCF_000687285.1 Phaethon lepturus
GGGGAGTGATAGAGAAGCTTTGGTGGGCACCAGCCAGGGTCAACTCACCACGCTACTTTATTATTAAATGTTTAATAATCTATGCCTTCCACAGCTAGGAAAAGAAAACACTTGCCCTCATTCCCTCCTCTTTCAAGAACCTATCGCTTCTCAACACAAGACAGAACAACACTAAGGACCTTATGTAAGATAATTCACTGAAGCTGATTTTTAACTGTGTGTCTAATCATAGTGATGGAAGAAAAAAGCAAACAAGGAATAAACGATTCAGAAAGGACAAGCAAAATTGCTGTAAAGATAAATAAACCCAGAAAAACGAAGTATGTAAGAGAGCTATAAAATCAAGGCTTTCAAATTATTTCAGGTAAGAAAAACCTATGCAAAATGTTAGAAACTGATCTGATGGTATTACAGCTTCTAGAGAAACATGTATTTTTCTGTCAATGCAATTTTTAATATCTTTGCATTCCAACTAGGAGGAATCAAAGTGACTACCACCTTCTTCGCAAACAAGGAAGTAATATGCAACAAAACACACTCCACTTTGTGCTTGTTTCTTTATCTTAATAAAATCCTGCAATATTTGGAGCTATTAATTGTAAATATTCCCACTTCCTGTCTTGAGAATTTGCTGGAATTACAGTTTGGGCAGAAGCAACATCCTTCACTGCTCATTTTTAACAACTCTGTTTTTCTATCTGTTTTATCAAGCAATTACATACAACTCTCTCAGGAATGTAAAGAAACACATAGGCTACCAGCCTTAAAAATAAAGAAAATAAAAAAACCACCACACACACACAAAAAAAAAAAAAAAAGTCAAACCCAAAAAGAGCCAAACCCAAAAAACCTAGACCCAAACTCAAAAAAAAAAAAAAACACACACACACACACCAAAAACCTGTATGCTGTGCACAGGCCTAGATATCCAAGGAAGAAAATATAATACTCTTTTTCCCTATACAGTACCCCTACTGATAGCCTCCTTGTTTCAATTTCAATTTCAGTCTATGGCATATGTGAATCAAAAGGAAAAAAAAAAAAGAGAAAAAAGGTATGGGGAAACAAACAGGCATGAAAATCTTGAAAGTATAAGTCAGCAATTGGTATTTAATACTATCCTCAATAATTAATACAAGAAGTTCTTTTTAACCTCTTAATTCAGGAAACAAAATAGATTTGAAAAACGTAAGTGTGATATTTTTATTAATTTGACATATGTTGTTTCCTGAAGGAATTTAATGTATTTTGGCATTCTAAAACAAATCTGCTCTCAATGTGTTTGGCATTTCATGTACAATGCATCCAGGAAACCACTCCTTAGACTATACAGCCATCTGTAGCAGATACCAAAGGTTTTTAAACAAGCAAGCTACATTGCCAGAATTTATCTGCAGGCAATTAGATGGAAAGTCTAGTTAATAGATGAGACCTTTTCTTGTGCATTGAAATGCTCCATATTTATGGCAATCTGCAACACATAACGTTCAGCACAAACTAAAGTGGAAAGGGAAAAAAAAAAAATATTTCTTATCAGAAGATTCCCAGTTACTTAATTACTTCGTTTTCTAAATTGCATGGTCCATATATTAAAACAAAACAGTCCCTGATGCCCTGCCTTACATGCACTCCCCAAAAAAAGTAATTACCAGAATTCCTAGTTAAAACTAGGATCAAACAACAGATGTCAGAAGAACATAGGGGGCCCAAAACAAAGACTGAGAAACAAAGCAAGCAGAGGTTGGGTACATGGGAGGAGAATGAGGAACCACACTCAAAACAAAATGGGTAAACTGCCCAGAAAAACTGCTGCACCAAATCTAAACATGTTACACAATTCAGTCTGTGGTGAGAGGAACACAAGTGGAAACACATTCATAGACCAGAGTTTAAAGAAGATGAGTGCACATGGATGTGTGTATTCATTCCCCATTTGGGGATTGTTAGATTTAAGTAAAAAAACCAAAAAACAATCCTACCAAAAAAACACAAGATGCATCCTGACACTTTAAATACTACATAGTGCCCTAATGAAAGTTACTTCTTACAGAAACAGCATACGCAACTAGACTTCCATTTTACTTGAGAATACTTCCCCCTTAAAAACCACTTCCGTCTCTGTCTTCTGTGTTACCCACCCCAACAAGCTAGTTTGTTTTTTGCTTTTACATTTGTTTAGTATAAAATGCAATATTACGAACAGTAAGCTTTTATTTACAATGCAGCTTTAAAAAGATGTTTTCCTTTTTCACTGCTACAATAAGGAGTAGCTGCTATTTTTGTAAAGAGCAAAAGTTCAAGAAAATCTGTATTTTCCATATTCCAAGCATCATCTCCCTCTAGTTTATACAATAATTATGGCACATATTAGCTCAATATTATTCTTGGCAGTTTTAAGTCACTGTCCTGGCCAAATAAAGGAATCCCTGAACTGTACCTTTGTCTATTTTATCGTCTACATTCATTTTACAATTGATACATAATTCCATACCCATCCCAATCAGTAGCTCACAATTGTGTTGCACGAGAATTAATCTTCTTCACCTGAACTGTGGTTCTAACCTACAAGATTCTTCACATCTCCCATGTAGCTAAGCATTATTATTCTTGTCCTCTATTTACTCAGCTTTGCTCTCACAATGCGCTTTTGATTTTTGACAACTTGCATCTCCTTTCACTCCCAACACAGTAATGAAGCATTTAAGCTAATATTTTTTGCACCAAATTATTTTTCTCTTCGCTTAGTGTTGTGTTTCTCTACACCAACAGATGATGATTAAAGAAAAAAAGAAGAGATGTTATTTTTATTTTACTACATCGGGCATTTTGGAGATCAGATAAGCAACTGTTACAACAGAATTAACAAAAGGATATTCTTGAATGGTTTCCAAAGTATTTTTGCCTCTTCAGATAGGGAAGAACGATAGCTTACTGCTTACAATAAAAAGAAAGAATTACTTGAAATTTAGAAAATTATACTGAAGCACAGTTTCTCTTAAAGCGCTGTTATCAACATAAATAATACACTATCTACAGTCAAAACCAAGTTTTTCACCTGACAGGAGGTCTAAATAGAACTAAGATTGTTCCTTCCCATCACAGTGCAAATTATAGCCTCAAAACTTAATTCAAAGTTCATTTAATAACTTAGCTTAAAATGTTACTTAACTTCTGACATCCTGTGCTTTCTTGGTTTCTGGTTTCTAGGCGGGGGGGG
>NW_010542164.1:3231-4491 GCF_000687285.1 Phaethon lepturus
CTGTCGTGGAGTGGGGGGGAGGGAGAAGACTTACAATACTACTTTGACACTACTGAAGTAAAACATGGGACAGCGCCCTACTGATTTGCTATTAACACATCAGCCTCTTTCTCAGAACAGGAAAACTGAACTGAATAGCACAATGTAGGGATTTCAGAAAATTTCATAATTGTAACAAATAATTTTAGTTGTCCAGTGGGTACTTCCCTTCAGACTTTTAAAAGATTAAAAACAAGTTAATACAAGTTTGGGGAAAATGAGTAACACACTGATTTTGAGTGAAAATTATTCCTCTATAGATATTTCATACTCTGAAGCTGAAATTTAAAACATTGTCAAGATTTAACACAAATGGAATGATGGGTGATCTATGAAACTAAAATGAGAAAATATACACTGGAATTCAGTGGAAACAGGCAGGGACTCACTCCATCTGGGGCAGACTAAAGAGGGAAAGCACCATTTTTAAAAGTTTAAGGAACAACTTGTTGGTTCTTGACCAGTTGTTTTATGTAGCGGGAAGAAAGAAGTAAAAAGAGGACAAGAAAAAAGTAGTGATTAAAGACTTATTTCTCTCCCATCCCATAACACTTTCTTTAACCTGCTCCATCAGCAGGGCCATAAACTTTCCCTTGAAGCATCAGACTGCTGCAAAACCAATTCAGTAACACTAATGTCATGAAAGACTACAGGACATTTGAAATCTTGACAATACCTCTCCCACAGATTTCTCACAGGAAAGTCCCACAGAAAAGTTTGCCTGTTCCACTGCTTTTCTCTAGTAAGAGCAGCATTGCAAAAAGCACACAAGAATGCCATGATCCTCAGCACTTCTGCTTTGCTTCAGTAAAGCAAGACAAAATAAATGCTCCTTGAAAAACAGAGGAGCTAACCCAGGTAAATACAAATGGAAGAGTAAATTTTTCTTAGATAAGTCTATTAAAAACTATTTTAAGTCTATCTTGCTTTTCTAGTATTTGTACTGTTTATATCTTTCTTTATTTAGACAAAACCTCTGGTACAGGACCCAAATCATTAAAGTCTAGATTAAGAAAAACGCATAGGAAGAACAGGATTGCCTAACAGCCACAGAAAGCTCCCTCCCCAACAAAACATCATTCAGAAAAAAGTATCCTAAAAGACAAGACACAAATAAGATGCACTACAGTTAAACAAAGCTCCAAGAGTTTCTCCCATATTAACATTTCTCATCTTATCCATCAGAATTATTTTATTGCAGCACTGGATGCATGGGGGATT
>NW_010542165.1:0-19980 GCF_000687285.1 Phaethon lepturus
GCCAGGCAGCTCTCCAGTCACTCCTCCCCAAAAAGTTTCATCCTGAAGCCAGCTAGTGACACACACATTTTACCAGAAACGTCTAATCAAGATTTTCAGATGGACAATTGCCCTGAGCTCATGATGGCTCACACAGAGTTGTTTTTGGAAGCTGATATAAGCAACAAGCCAAGACGGACTCTCTGCAAGAGGGACGGCCAAGAGCAGGTCACTGGGACACTGGGTGCTAGAGCTGGAGCACACACTGGATCAATGAATGACATTTCAGGACTTGCAGAAGGAGGCTGTGCATACAGCTTCTCTTTTCAGTCTCTGCTTTCCGTGTCCTACCAGGGAAAACCAAGAGAAACCAAAAATCAAAAAGCCTCTGAGCAGACAAACCTTCACAGAAGACATTGCCACCTATTGTTTTCTCTGTTTAGTTGTATTATGACATGGCCTGAATTTCCTGAGAAATACTAGCATTGTTTGAGTTTGTTTCCAGGCAGAGTTACCAATCCTCTTTGTGGTTTGGGATAGGAAGTGTTTAAAATGGACAGGATCAAATCTTTATGGAGAATCCACTGGCTTTGGAAATCCGATTTTCTCAAACGCACCTGTTGGGTGCAGGAAACAAGGAAATCAGAAAGAAAAAGGGGAAAAAAAAGGCAGAAGTGCAGCCAGCACATGCATTGTGCATTTTTCCCTGTTGATATTTGTTCCTGTGCTTGCTGAATCAGCATTTTTTTCCTGCCAGTCTATAAAGAAGAGACTAACGAGGCTGGTGACATTGTCCAAATAAGCCCACTCCACTCTGTTCTGTTGCCACTGACCTGGAACTCTTTGGATCAAGTAGAAAGTCTTTGTTGATCTTATGGTGCAAAGCACAGACAGTCCTCCTGGAGAGCCCAGCTGTTGGTAAAATGCTTTCCGAGCATGCAGAGCTAAGCCCTCTGAATCCCTCAAGAAGGGGAGTCAATCCAGAATTTCAACAGAAGCCACCATCCTCAGCTGTCATAGCCATCGTGGCAGTAAGGATTGTACCTCAATACAAAAGAGAAAAGAACAGGCAAAAGAGTAGTAGAAAGAGTCTTTCTAGGCAAGAGAAGGTCTTGGAGGAAAAGTTGCTTCTAACATCACCCTGAAGTAAAATGTACCAACTTGCAGAACAAAGACTTCTTGGTCCTCTGCCACTGAAGGCTGAAAACAGCTTGTTTTCTCTGAATTCAGATGCTAAGTAGACCTGGACCTGCTCAATGCTTGCACACGAAGACACCACAAGCATAACTGAAGAAGTCAGGGGCAGGCATTAGACTCCAGAAAATGCTGAGCTGAAAAAACAAAACCCACCCAAAACCAACAACAACATCTTTTCAGCAGCTTTGGGCTGGCAGAGAGGAAATGAGGAGAACTTTGCTGTGCTGACTCACAGGGTACAGACTGTGTGTCGTTGACTTTGCTCTCTGTTTGAAGGGATTTCCCTTCTACCAGCGAAGGAGCAGCTGGGCCTTAGCAAAAAGGAGAAACATGTCACATGCTGATGGTAAAGATAGGCATCACAATGAGCTACTTTCTTCTTGCACTGAACAAGGAGCTTCAGTCACAGAGAGAAAACAATATAATCTGAAAAACTCTCTGTTTCTTCAGCTGGGATAGGCTATCAAGGGTCAGGCAGGCTGGGAAATGCTTTGCCAAAATTACTTGCAACTCCAAAGTCCCAGATCAAATGTTTCTAGACCATGGTGGCCACAAGATGCCAGAGGATGAAAAGGGATGTGGATTTATTACAACCTTTGTGTGACATATTTTGTTGCCATATACCACTAAATTCCCAGAGGTTTTCAAAGTGCATATCACAGGTTCATGTGCCTCAGAGCAGAAGGAAAGCTCGCTGGACCAATGTCGCTCATCAGGGACCCAAGAAATGATGTGGCTCTTTCTATTTTGGGGGTGAGAAAAGTCATTTCAGGAGACAGGCTGGCTGTGTGAGCTTCCCTCTGAGGGCTCCTGAAAAAGATGAGTTTTTGTAAAAAATATGAGCAGCCTCAGGCACACAAGGAGGGAAGCTGCCCTGCTCTGCAGGGCCTGTCTTGTCTACCCCATGGGGTCAGGGAGACAAGTGGCCCCCAACGTAGTTTCACTGGCTCCTTCGTAACCCGCAGGATGGGTACGAAGTGGCGCCTGCTGAAGGAGCCTTTCCACGGATATGTCATAAGGACTGTACATTAGTCAAACCTTCTTCCCTTGTAAAACTTGCCTCTGTTTAATTGATGACACAACATTAGCTGAATCTGTTTAGGCCTCTTTGTGTTTCTGCAAAACTGGTAACCCTAAACAGGGCTTAGCATTCCCAGTAAGAGGCCAATTCCTCCTCCCTCCCCATCTCCTTCTGGAGCGGGGAATATATCCGTGCATGTATAAAATACAGTTCATGACAGATTTGCAGAGCCTATTCAGCCCATTGCTCAGGCTTCAGGGTTGATATGTTTGGCAATCTCTTGAACTTGCTCTTTCACCAAGAGGGCATGTAGGATGTGTCAGGGTCAGGGGAAGCTTTCACACATTCCCGTCGCTCCGGGCTCCACAAAAGCGGCGCTGTGTTCAGTCAAAGCCAATTTGTGGGACACCTTGTCAAGAGGCAGGCAGCAGAGAGCACCCCACAGGCTGTTTGCAGTGATGGTTTTGAAGAGCTGAGGTCTCTAGAGAAGTGGGCAGACATCTTTTTATAGTCTGAGAGAGAATTGCCTGGCTGGAAGTATTGAGCAAAGCAATCTTTTGGAGCAGATCTCAAGGGCAAAGCTCTATGACTCAGTAACAATCTCAAGTGGTAGCCACATGGAGTCTCCTACTGATGCTCATGGTCCAGCCTAAACCCCCAAAAGCCATAACACCGTCAAGTCTTACTCCAATGCAGAGACTGTGATATCTCAGTCAAGGATGCATGCATGGCTGCGCTCTGATGAACTTGGATGGCTGGCAGATGCATTTCCCTGAAGAGGTCTGGGTCATGCCAAGGGGCATCGAAGGTTGGGGATGTGTCACCTCCTGGTGTTCATGCTCCTGGGGTCGAGCTGGGGCCCTATGGATGTGTGTGCTCGTGCCCCATCTAGTGGCTGTCCTCAAACCCGCAACATGTCCCCTCTTCCTCGGGTACCATTCAGATCAGTGAGGAGCACTTTGACTCCGTTGTTGATGTTCTTGGGGTGCTACCTGGCTTGGGCCCTTTTGCAGCTGGGCCTTGTGGCACATTCCCTCCTGGTAAATTACTCGTGCACAAAATTCCTGGGGAGCAGAAAATCAAAATCTGATAGCAGTCACATAAATGCAACAGGACTGTGCCTCTTAGTCCTGTCCAGGTTCCCCACATGATCTAGCACTGAGGAATGTGTCCTTGTATGGAAGTCATCACCTCGGTGAAAGCTGCAAAGAGGGGGAAGAACATTTTGGTGATGATAAATCAGGTTTTCCCTCACCCTCATGCTTATGGCTTGCTTTTGTACAAGCAAAATTTGTTTTGCAATGTGATTACAAAAAAAAAAAGTCCCCCAAAACCACCATCAGCAAGAAAAAAAGGATGATGTGTTCAGACGTGAGCTGATTCCCCAGGCATGAGATGAGCTTTCAGGCAGAGATGACATTGTCTGAAGTGAAAGTGCAGGCTGTGTGTAAACATTTGTCCGCTCTGTCGAAGGTTGGGAAACAAGATGATGTGATTTTGGTGCCACATCTAACTGGAATACCCCAGTGAACCTGAGATGCTCCAACAGTCATCTGCCTTTCACACAAGCATCCATTACTCATCAACTCCAATGGTAATATAAAGGGCTCTATTTTCTTTAGGTATTATTACAGGTCCTGTTACAGCATTATCTCAACTCTGTACAACCTTTATGTTATCTCCTCACAACTCTTCATGCAAGATGTCAAAGTTACTCCTGTTGGGCTGCTGGGAAAATTGAAGTGCACAGAGAGATGTACCAAAAATCCCAGAGGAAATAACCAGCAAAGAAAGTAGGGAATTGAACTTAGATCTCCACTTACCACTGAGCTGCCTTATCTTAGGTAAATCCTAAAAAAAAGCCACAGTATCACTTGAATTCAGCAAGACACAAATGTCACCACAGGACTCCAAGAAGCATCCCCAGCACTGCTCAAATGCTTTCTTGAAGCTGAGGGTAATTATGAGAGCAAAGCACTGCAACTGGTGCTCAGTGGGTTAAGAAGCATCACTTGGCACTTCAAAGATGCCCAATGCACTGGTTGGAAATTACCTCCCCAAACGATGGTGGCAGCCACTGGGAAGAGAGCGCAGAAAGTCCCCTCTGAGCATTACCTGAACTGAGCTGCTCCAGGCAGTCTTCCTCAAGCAGTTACCGAAATGGCTTCTGATAGTGACTTAAATCCACTGGAGAAAGGCAGGCATAAATGAATGGGAAAACATTATTTTGCTCTCTGCCCTTCTCTCCTTTGCTCCCCACCCCAATCTGGCTGAGCTGGACTTCCCATGCTTTAACAACAGCAAGTTCCTAGAGTTCTTAAATTTGCTTAGTGAATAGATGTCTTCTAGGTGCATCCCTAGGGCTTTCTGGTTGCTTTTGCACATCATGCCTTGGCTACTCTTGCAGGCATAACATGATTTTCGGAAGAGAGTACAAATCTCTCTGTTATAGGCCTGCTTGTATTAACAAGTGCAATCTCTTGGGAAGAAAGACCACTTGTCAGGCACACTGATATGAGACTGACAGCTCTGTGAGTCAAATATGGTGGCAGCACCAAGGCTCAGGAGCTGAAGATGGGATTGATGTTCCCCTTCAATTTTGGTGTAACAGCTGGCGATAAAACAAGTGATCACCTGTGTTTTCCCAAAGCATTGCTTTTAGCTCCCTGATGTATTCTTTTGGGCTGATTTGAAGAGATCTGCTGGGGTCTCCAGGGGTTTCTCTGACAGCTCCTCTGTTTCCTCTGTGCAGACATTGGGGGACTTTCTGCATTGAGATTGCTCCATGCAATGCCTAGCACACATCACAATGATAGCACAAGAATGGTTGTGGCACAGAGGTCTGAGTATGTCGTCCTGTCTCTTTTAATAACAAGGCTGGAGTACTAGTGACCAGTCAGTCCCTATTCACCTCTTTCAGGCCAGCCATCATCTTCTAGACATCTCACTCCACTTGCAACATCCCATTGCTAGCTGAAATGCTTAATTTGTTGACATGCATGGTCAGATTCATACCTTAGCCTTCCTCATGGCTCTCCTCTGTAGCTCTTCCAGTTCTGCTTGTCTTTTTTTGAGAACAAGAACTGTGCTTCATATTCAAGATGTGGAGAGGGGCCTGGATGTCTATGATACTCTACCCTTTCTTTTATTTCCCAAACACGGTCAGCATGGGTTGGATTTCTGTGACCTAGCTCAGGCACGTGGAAACTGTATCTCAAAACCTGAGTCTCCCTTCACAGTCATTAAGGAAAAGCGATCCTTGCTGGAGATGATTCACCTCAGGTCTAGTTAGAAGTTCAAGACAGGACAGAGGAATCATCCCTAGAACAGTGCATTTTTCTCCTCAGATTGTCAACTTCAACTTAGATGAGGTTGAGACATCCTAGTCATAGGTGTCTTTTGTCATCAAATTATATCTTACTGAAGAAAGTCTACCTGAACTGAATTTTTCCTTTCATTCTGACCCCTTTGCTTTGCCGCAGGGGAGGATGGCTCCCTGATCTTCTCCATCGTTCTACAACCCTCCTTCAACCTGATGACAAACCTCTCATCTCAGCTCTTGCTGGTAGACACTCCTCTCATATTTCAGCAGTTTCAGAGCTAGATTTTCCTCCCAGATCTGCTCTTCTTCTACTTTTTGTTGCTCCTTCTTTCCCAGGATTGCCCATAAATCTGCCTTTTCTTCCTATTCTTCCAATGTCCTTCTTCACCACACAGCCTGAGTTCTCTACAGGCTCTCACATGTGGAAATGGTGAGATGGGTAGTTTCTGGTATACATCCTTCTCAGGTCTTTTTCTCCCAGAAAGAGCAACGGCACTGGGTAAAGTCTCCCAGAGTTAAATCATCTAGTAAACACCTTTCTGGGGGTATGGTGGGGAGTGGGATGACCCTGTGAATCTATTTGAGTGCTCTCAACTGAAGGTCACCAACTGGCGAGCTGTCTTGGCAAAGTCTGTCCATTTCAAAGACTGAAAAACAAGCACTCTCGGACACAGGCTGGTTTACAGTCGGACTGGAAGAGAGAAGAAGAAAGACTGCTTTCCAAGCCCTGCAGTGATCCCAGATTTGATAAACTCACTCTTTTCCTTTCCTCTCCCTCCCTCGCCTCCCAGGGGTACGACTCAAGTATTTATGAATGCAAATGCTTCTTGGGTCAAAAGCAGGTCAGAAAATGCTGTGCAGGCAGGATAATGCATCCTCTGTTCCATCAGGGCACATACTGCAACACAAAAAAATGCTGCCCGTGCCCCCTAAGTGCTCTGTTCTCACCCTCCCTCCTCCTCTGACTCAAGCTCTGTCCTACCCCATGGAGAGTTTGGCTTTCTGAAGTCATGAAGGCTGAAATGGTCAATATCAGACTGATCTACTGAGCAGCTCTGGGTCTGCATTTCTAAAAATGGATGGGGTTATATAACTTTTTTTGCGGGGGGGGAAGTAAAGGATGGAAAAACACCATCAAAAGCTAAGGCTGTGCTCATCGGCCGTGGCTCGGAGACTCGGAGAGGTTTCTCCAGAAATACACAAACTTGAGCCCTCTGTGATAACATGCATATGGTGCCAATGGCTTTTGGAAGAGAAAACATAATCCTTGGCTTCCCAAGGCACAGTGCCTTGTGCAGACTGTGGGTCGGACTGAGACCTTGCTTTGGCTCCTCATTCACCTGCCTAAAAGTCTCTTGAAATCACTGGGGATTGTTTTGACCCTTATTCCCTGCCTTTGTCAACTGAGCGTGGAGGACAAAGGTCTGTTGCTCCTTTGCAGGGAGCAACCTGAGCCTCCCTTTTCTGTCTCTCTTGGTTGCCACAGCCATCCTGGTGATTGAAGGAGGTCCCTTTGCTGTGTGAATGGTGCTGTGGGCTCTAGAAGACACGCCGGCTCTGCTTTCATTGAGGTGTGAACCCAGAGAAAGTCCCCCAGATCCATGCCAGCGTCCCTGCCTTCATAGCACAGCCCGAGCGCATCCCTGCATCCTTTCGTGTTTCTGCCGACCTGGGGGACGACGGTATCTTATTAACTAATCTGTTCTCGTGACAGTCCTGTGCTGCATCTGTTCCAGGTCAGGGGGAGGGAAAAGCCGATTTCCATCCTCGCCCGGGGAGTCAATGGCGAAGGGGGAGCGCAGACCCGCCCTCCCCAGCTGGCAACCAGCCCTCTCTGCCTGTCCGAGGTGCCTTCAGAGATCCCCTGATGCTCCTAACAAGGTCGTTTGTTTTGCTCAGCCCTCTGCACAGATTCTCCAGGAAATACAAGCGGACTCTGAGCATGATCGCAGTATCTTTATACGTTAGTTATTCTTTTAACCTTGGTCACCAGCAGTCTCCTGATCTGTAAGTACTGATCCTATTTATATACTGGCTGCCATGCTAAGCAGTGTTGTACTGACCCAGCTGTCCTCCTTATGGAGATAATGATTAGATAATCTAACTTATCATCTTGCTTCCTACTTTTAAGACTCGGAAACTTACTTAAATACTGGCAGCTGGAAGGGCAGGGTTAGTTGTCACGCTCACTGATGCTTTAAGATCCGTTTTGTAGGTAACCCAAGAAATCCAAATCCAGTTTGTAGGTAACCCAAGAAATCCAAATTCTTTCTTCTCTGTTTTCTGATGAACAATAGCTGACACAGGTCATGCTGCTTTGTGAATAAAGTAGGCCACACAGAAAAAAGATGACTCCTGAGATTTTAAAGTCACCTCTGGACCAAATTCAACTCTTGATGTCGATGGGAAAGCATTTCCAGCCTGGACTGCATCTGACACTGCCCTGCACCAAAGTGACCCATGTAAATGAACCTGGAATTGCACTGGTTGCTTAGGAAAAGATGATATGGAAAGAATATGGAAAAGCTCATGGAAGTGATTGAAATCATCCTCTTCAGAGGTGAGGCAAGCAGGGGAAAGTCACCTTCCATAATAAGTAGTTGTTCCTGTCACTTTTGCTTCATTCACAGTTCTCCTTCCTCTCCTAGCAAAACGTTGACCCTTCTTTGAAGAGTAGCTCATCCCGTGCAGGGAGAAGGAAGATGTTTTGGGGGAGAAGAATCTGAAGACCTAGTCCTGGTGTGTGAGGAGGCCAAATTACAGTTTCCCAAGCATCAATCATCTGTCAGCTTCCAACTCTTTACCATCACAACCTGAGAGTTCACTTATCTGATGGAAAACATAGGAAAGTAATCCATACCTAGTCATGCAGGCACAGATTAACTTAGAGCACTCATGGCCTTTGTAAAGAAAAGGATCGCCAAATGCAATTCAGTGGATGTATTTCTATCAAAACTCATGTGCCTGCAACTGTCTGGGTTAGAACACGCACAGGCTCACTGTAATTCCACTCCAAATGAGGTCATTCGAAACAGTACAACAAACATTACTAATGCTGCTGCATCATGCTGGGCTGTCAGATAGATCCCAGGGCTTTAATGCAATGCTATATATATATTTATACGGTTGCCCATACTTCTTTAATTAGGAGATGCAAATGCCAGTCAGAGACAAAGCAGAAAATGCCAACAAAGGCAGATCATGCTTCCGTTCACATCGAGGCATTCACTGCTGACAAGATACAGCTGCATCAGCTGTTTCTTTCGGGGTTGTATTTGGCTCTGTTAAATCCTATTGATGAACAGTAAATTGTCTAGAGTGATGTCATTTTCCAGGGGAGGCAGAGGGGTAAGGGTGGAGGGTGGGGGCTATACGTCTGCTGCTGGCTCTGTGCGGGGCTGTACGCAAAGCATGAGGCACCACTGCCTGGACTGGAAAACCTCATGATCTCAGACGGAGGTTTGGAAAAGCTGCCTGGCATGGGACAACCTGGAGGTGGCTGTCCCTGCTTGCTCTGGGTCAAAAATCCCTGGTCCTGCAGCTGCGGGGAGATGAGGGCATGAGGGAGGTGAACACAGTGTCCTTTCCAAAGCACAGCGTGGATGTGTGGGATGGGGTTACAACAAGCAGTCTGAACGAAACATGCTTCAGAGCAGCTGACCCCGATCTCCCTATCTTCTCTTGGCTGGCTGCGTGCAGTCTGCAGCGTGTAGTGGTGGGAAATGCCCAAGGTTTGGACGAGGAGGGCTTCATATTTTCGCTGCTTGCTGTGAAAATGGGAAGGAAGGAAGAACTGAACTGCCATACCTTGGTGGCAGGACATAGAAACATCTACCTGCAGGGAGGCTCGACCCTGATCCTGATGTTGAGCATCTCTGAGCCTGAAGAGGACTGGGAGCCACCATAGCTCTCCTGGCAGAATCCCTGGTGCAGAGGCAATTGGGATAGCCGTGCTTGTGTTGGCATAGTTTATATCATTGTAAAGAGGCGACAGAATTACCTCAGCAACCTAAAAGCCTTTGTCAGCACACGCTGCCTCTACAGGCCTGTGTTTCCTGGGTGGGTGGGAGGTGAGGGTGGGGTAACGGGTGGGCAGCAGCCCTTGCTCCTGCTCCTCCACTGCAGAGTAGCTATCTGGGTCCCTCTGCAGCCCCTCGCCGTGGCTCAGACCACCAGGCCTCATGCCCCTGTCCACAGCAGGTTGTGTCTGTCCCAGTGTGTTGCGGGAGGCATCGCTCTCCCAGCAATGGCGGTGCCCTCTGCTGTAGGGAGATCCTGCAGGCTCAGTGCCCAGATGTGCAACGTGGCTTGATGGACAAGATGGAGGTTGATGTAGGACAGCCTGATTAACCTTCAGGACATTCCTAGTGCTCCCATTTACCATAGCTGTCCCCAGAGAACTGCTCTCATGCCTTTAGGAGCAGAGTGGCGAGGACAGGGACCAGCTGGAAGGTTGTGTACGTACTTCAGACTATGGAAGTAGATTATAGGGAAAAAAAGACCCCATGGAAACAACCTGAAAGCTCAGGTGAGTCTAGTTTCATCCTGAACAAAACATAAAACCATTGCCTATTACAATCCTCATTTTGGCCTTGAAGTACGATCTGGAGTGAGGCCTTCACTATTAAAAATATCACCCCTCCATCCCTTGGCTTAGACGGCTAGCCTGCCTCACAGCTGTAGGATGCTCGTATTCTTCTGTATGGCATACAGAAACCAGAAGACCAAACAGCCATGCTTCTACTTTCTCAGGCCCATGTCTTCATGGCAGTTAAAATAAATGTTGCTGATTAGCTACAGAAGTGCTTCTTCTACCAAAACCACAGTGCAAAGTGGGCTGGAAGAGACCAATGTTTTAACCAGAAATCTAGTGTAGACAAGCCCTCAGCGTGGAGGCTTAAACTAGGATTCAGCCCTGTTTGAATTTCCATCCAGCCTGAGGTTTTTCACCCCTTTATTTTTCTTGTCAAGTGTGTAAACCCTGAAGTTAATATGCTTGCTTCTCCAATCGCCAAGAACTTGGTGTTATTCTCTTGAAATACAGTCAGATCCTGAAGTGTTCATTTGTACTAAATCTCCAGGGAGTTTTACTTTGAAGAAAAAGTGCTGGGGTAACATTTGGTACCCAAGAGAAGATCAGGAGAAGAGACATTCTTCTGCCAAATTTAAAGTTTATCAGAATTGCTACGATACAGATTTAGAACAGAATGAAACTTTTGGGAAGATTTTGTTATATTTATCTTTGGCAAACCATGCTGTTTTGAGCTGCCTCCTATTCCCCAAAGAATCTTGAAAGTAAAAGAGAAAATTTTTTCCAAATAAGAATAATTATAGCTTGCATAACAGTCTTGCATTCAGTTACAAAGTCAAAGAAACCAATCAGGCCATCTTGCTTGTACAAACAACATCTTAAATTGCAGGGAGGAATGTTTCATGATACCTCGAGTTTCACAAAATATCCGTCTTCATTTTGTTCTAAGTTTGAAAGTTCAAAAGATTCACAAAACCTAAAAAATTCTCCTACTTTTCCCCACTCCCTCTTGCCAAAGACCTGCCCTGAAAATGAATTCTGAAAGTTTCTGGTAGAGAAAATACAGGTAAAAACATGAGAGTTTTGTCCTTGCACTTACCTGTGCTTGCTCCGAAGTTTTTAGTAAGTAAATAATTTTGCATTTTTTCTGCATTTGTTTCTTTCCTCTCCTTTTTAATCTCATCTTTTTTAGGCTGCACATGCTTTGGGGCATGAGTGTCCGTGCTTCAAGCTTTTTTTTTTCTAAATAGCATCTAGGGAGACAGGGATCTCCAATTCTCTTCGTGCAACTGCAATACCCTCAATAAACAAATAATGCCCAATTCAGTGGGAATTAGTTCTTTAGGGCAGGACACTGATACAGCCCATCCTAAATAACTCTGTCTAGACATGTTTTGGGAATAGGGCCTAATATGATAATTCTGGGGAATTTTCTTTCTCAAAGCAAAGGCTTGCAGAGCAATGCCCTCCTACTCTAAAGCGTATCTGCCAACACCCTGGGATGCTGCACTGCAGTGGCAATCACTGAAAAGACAGAATAGACTTGCAGTAGTGCCAGCAAATTCCATCCCGTTGAGAAGGAGGGGTGGCAGTCTTGGTAAGAGCCAGATCCAGATAAGCAGAATGACTGCTTTTCAATAGCTGGCGCCCGTGGACTCGTGCACTGTTACGCTACCACTTGCACATATTAAAACCCAGCTGCCTGCAAAGATTTTTCTAATGATGGAGATCACAGAGGCCCTTGCCTGAAGTTTTGCAGTCAGGCGGGCCAGGATCCCAGGGCAGTGTGTGCAGTTATGGATGAAACGCATTGCAGGTCTGTCTTCTTCAGATCTGAGGTATGGTGTGATGTGGTAACAGATTTGACAGGCGTTTCTGCAGTTATCCACAATCTGGGATACCTGGATGACCTGCCTTGTCCTCATTGTCTATTTAGAAACCAAGTCACTATTTCCAAATAACCAAGCGTCCCTGGGGAAAACCACAGTTTCACCTCTCCAGACTTCACCTCCACTTGTTTTCAAGTAGGAGAATATCAAAACATTTTCTCAGGTGTTGCCGTTTCAAGCAGGAGAAATGTTGGATTCTTGCACATTTCAAGGAAGGAGAAATGTTGGAATCCTGTAACGCAACCTACCATAAAGAGAATCTGATCTGGTTTAAAAACAAGTTTTACTTTTGCTGTAGTGATGAACCCACCTGTTATGTCCACAGAACAAGCACTGAATGATCTGCAAATCCCAAGGCCATTTGCAAGACAGGAGAAATTTCAATTTACTTTTTTTGCTTCATTTCCGTGAAGGTCAGAGACCACAGGGCTCATGACCATGCTATTCCTTCCACCTTGGAAAACCAACATAGGCATCAGATTCATCTTACTGATGCAGACACTCAATGTAGGCATCTGGACAGAGGTGTCTCCATGTGATTCGGGAGCCCAATGGAGATTTAATTAAAAATTTAATTAACAGAATCTAAGCAGAGATCCAGCTAGTCATATGTAGGTGCCTGATGTAGAGTGAGTTATGTCACTCTCCAGACTACCAACCACATTGACTAGATGTTTGATTCAGTTTTCCAAATACAGATATGCAGTGGATAAATTGGTGCTACAACTGTTGGCTTCATCGACTGCGGAGGGATCCTAATCCTGGTGCTTTTTATGCAGAAGACATCTATGGGTTTTTATGCAGAAGACATCTATGGGTGGTTGGTTTGATGAGCTCCATCACAGTGAGAAGAGTGACAGCTCAGTCTCTACAGAGCAAACAGTCTTTACTGCATTACTACGACAAACATACAGAAGGACAGACAGATGCTTGTCCCGCTCTTCAGCTTATGATAGCAAGAGGTTCATCTTCATTTTGAGTCATTTCCTGACAGCCCAGTGTTTCTGTATACTACTTAGATAATTAGGGATAACTATCTCCAGGTTTTTTGCCTGTTCCCTCTTACTCCAAATACAAGAAAAAAATGGGTTTTGAACATCCACAGGGAATATTTTCAAGAGACGATGTGAGTTTGAACAGGCAACTCTTCACTGCCAGTGTTGTCATTTTCAGATAGTTTTATGAATTCCTGCAGTTTGTGTTTATTTGCAGAGGAGGAAGTTAAGGCACTGACCTATTCCAACATGAGTAAGACCCAGGTCCCGTAGACACAGGTGACACAGTGTGCAGTACCCTTCAAGATTTGCCCTGAAGCCCTGGTCAGCTGGAGGACCAGGACTGTGGAGCACACAGCCTACAGCATCAACAAAGCCAGGGATCCTTCCGAGACCTTCTCATGACCATCTTAAACTACCCACAGTCCTTACCAGCCAGAGGGAGCTTTGTGGGCACAAACTGGATAGTTGGGGAAACACAGAAGAGAGAATGACTGCTTGGAAAGGAATGCCTTGCTGGCCTCCCAGCCACACTTTTGGCTCTTGTATTTACAAGCTATCTTAAAACTGAAGGCAAGCCAGCAGTGTGGACCCTGCAGAAATCCCTCCTAACAGGGAGTGTATTGGTGAAGACCACCTAAGGGTGGGAGAAAGCCTCTGTTACTGCCAGGAGTGCCAATACAGGATAATGTGGGACAAGCCCTTTTCAATCATTTTCCATCAACATTTTCTGCACTGGAAGCATTTTGCACTGAAGGTTTCCTTAATTGCAGTGTATTCTGTGTTCAGAGATGAGCATGGGAATTTATTTTGCTTCGGGCCGTGGCTCAACTTGAGAATAAATTGCCTTTGGGTGGACACAGGAAGGGAACAGGGTACATCACGTCCTCCTGAGTTACCCCCCAGCTTCCAGGTCAGACTCGGGCAAGAACAATAAACAAGACCAAGCCCCAGTGCCCCTCCTGCCCAAATTCCCATGGCACGTGTTCCTCTCATGCGGCTCCTACCTGAGACCGGAGCGCTGCAGAGTAAGTTACAACAGCTTTAGTCAGCGCCTCCCTCCTGCCCTGCGCCGCTTGATCTTATCTGACTGCGAGAATGAAGACGGAAAATTTTTTCTTGCGCAGGGGAAAAAATCAGAGATGTTATGAAATGTGTTCCTGGCACTTCCCCCACTCTGCGGTGGGTGGAATGATTTAAAAATACAAGCGCTTGCCCTCTCTTACCTGGCTCCACTCTTCATGAGGATCCTAAACCTTGCTGGAGGGGCTTGAAAAATTTCCGAGCTGGAAATGCCTGAGTGTCTTGCAGACTCGTGGCTCCTTCGAAATTGTCTCTGTGCTTGGGCCCTGGCCCTGCTCATCTGTCAACAAGGCGAAACACATGTCTGCCAGCTTTTCCCATGAGCGCAGTGAAGCTCTCTTCCCTCTGCCTGGTCCCAACTTGTTTCAGGTCGGATGAAAAGCTATAAAAGCCTGATGCTGCTTTTTTAATGCATAGATGTGGGTTGATTACCAGGGAGCAGTCACTTTGCCTCTGCTTTCTTGGCAGGGGATAAGGAAAGAGAGGGAGGAAAACACTGCGGCAATCCACTCTGCAAGCACCTCTCTATCCACAAATTAGGAGCATCTTATATATGCAAGGTGATTCAGAGACTAAGGCAACATTTGCAGTTAATGTCACAGGAAATCTAACTTTTTTCCTGGACTTTGTGAGGCCGGTGACACCGACACATTCGCAGGAACAGCCTCATTTTTGCAGCATGCCGAAATCCCAGATTTTGCCAGCTCCACTCCCAGTTTCTGGCTGTCAGGGTGCTGGACAGCTGAAGTGAGCCCTTCTCCCCAATAGCTTTAGAATGCTGCAGACTGTTTAAACTGAACTTGGTAGGGAGATAAAGGCTGCAAAAGTACTCATCCCAAGGCGTTTAATGAAAATAGGTAGCCACACTGAAGACAGAGAACATAATAATGTCCCCATCGAGGGAAGGACTGTGCTGCAAACTCAGTCCTTACAAGGCACTAAAGAATTTAAATTAAAACCTGAGGTAGAGGAGAGGCCCCACTGGAGTTCACAGACACTGAAAGGCCAACCACAAGTTTCAAAGCAACAAATCCAGGCAGGTTTTGTCCTCCAGGAACAGCTTGTTTAGCCCTGATTAGAATAAAAAGGATTTAGAATAATAAAGAAACTTTCCCTCCTACCCCACCCAGCTGATGGTTGGACTTGATGATCTTAAAGGTCTTTTCCAACATCAATGGTTCTGTGATTCTGTGCTAAAGGCTGAGATGGTCTTACATTTTCCTAGATGCCTTTCACAATAACCTAAAGGCTTTGGGCTGGAGCTGCTCATTCTTGCGGAAACATTGCTGGTGTGTTTGTGCTGATAAACACGGTATTATTAAAATGGGTTTCTGTGATTTGCCTACCCATAAATAATAAGAAGGTGTTGTGCTTCCACAGTGATTCATTTTTAGACCACTTCAAGGAAGTACTATTCAAAATTATGGCTTGTGCCAGTGTGG
Organism: Phaethon lepturus; assembly: GCF_000687285.1. Taxonomy (NCBI): domain Eukaryota; kingdom Metazoa; phylum Chordata; class Aves; order Phaethontiformes; family Phaethontidae; genus Phaethon; species Phaethon lepturus. The sequence continues at coordinate 15,460 of NW_010542165.1, forward strand.
GGAGATGAAGAATTCTCACTCTGTTCTTCTTTTGGAGAGAATGCATGAAAACTTAGTAGTAGCAGGTTTGGAAGAGTATGCTGAAGGAATTTATGGAGTCCTGAAGTTGAAGAAAGGTCATATTCCAGAGGAGGTTTTAATCCATATAAACTAAAAAGATCTGCAGGACTTCGCCAGTTGCCTTGGAAATGAGAAGCAGCAAAACAACTCAGGGTCCATGGCAGGAGAAAGATGGTCTCCCAGATCTGGACACTGAAGCTGCAGGCTAGTAAAGTCGTTTAACAGGCGATTGTACAAGGAATCCCTGGAATTTAATGAAGAGCCTCAGCTCTCTCATTGAACAGGAGAGAGTAAAACAACTCTTGGAGAAGACTGGTGGTCTCAGGACTGGATGCAGCCAGGCTATGTAGAGGTGCAAACATTTATACATGCAACTGCCAGTCCCCATGCTACAACAGGTGGTGTAAAAGGGGGTTACAGCTCCTTCAGTGAACATCGGGTAGATAATGTCCTGGGAGAAGCGGATAGTGCTCCCAGTCTTGGCATTTATTTAATTCTTCCCAACCCTGTTTATTCATCTCCTTTGTCCACCTAGTTTGCTTCTAGATGAAGTTGCCAGAAGTGACCAGCACAACCATCAAACCTCTTCTCTGGGCTCGCGTGTCTGGAAAGGGACATTACTGAGGATGTAGCTCCATCTACTGCTATAAAGGGAAATGTCAGTCCTCCACCAGCATCTTGGGCCCTTTTGCTGATGCATTAAACAAATTAAACTCAGCACAGAAATGACTTACTCACCGTTTTTTCTTAAAAAAAAAAAAAAAAAAGGAAAAGAAACTAAAACAATAAGGAGCCAATTATAATTTCTGGACATTCAAAATTCCAGTGAAAAAAATTTCTGGAAAAGTAGAATATAACAGTATACAAACTTTTCTTTGGTGCCCAGCTCTCCAATTCACCTTAGAAAAGCCATTTTACCTGCAATAATTACCCAAAATTGAAGAAAGTTCTGGAAAATCCCTGCTCATTGCGGGACGGGGGTGGTGGACTAGATGACCTTTAAAGGTCCCTTCCAACCCAAAGATACTATGATTCTATGAAAATCTGGCCCAAAACACTGTAGCTTAACCTTACAGAACAAATTTAAGATACATGGTTTGGTCATGGTCAGTGGGATGGGTTGGCTTTCAGTGGGTTTGTTTTCACCTGGGTTCTGTCATTGGAAAGGTAAGGATGTAGTGTAAAATGCTCTTTTGGTTCTCCTTGTAGCCAATATGGGTAAGACGATGACTCCAGAGGGCGATTCATCCTCCTTCTCCTGGATGCCTGGCTCAGGGTTTCATGGCTGTCGCTGTCTCCAAAGACACACAGTGGGTGGAAGCAGGAGCAAGAGATATCGAGAGATAGAAACCAGATCTTCTCTTTTTAACTGTGATAGTGGAAACAACGCACACAGGATAGTGTCATTGGAAAGGAAATATGGATTGGGTCTCTTCCCTTTAAACACACAGACTTTTGGACCTGAGTGTAAGGAAAGAGCTCTTGGCTGAGCCAAGTAGAGCCATGTGGGTCTGGAGAAGGGCAAAAGCCATAGGCAGTGGATCACGAACAACGGGGCACTGCTGGTGGGTAGAGCATGCTGGATATAGATTGTCACAACAATAATCTTGCCAAGAAAGCCAGCTGCATCTCTAAAGCCCCCAAATCCACAGTCACGGGTCTCTGGTAGCATGATGCTGCCCTACAACTTGGTGCAAGTTCTCCATCACTTGAAGTCCTCCAGGAAAGAATCAACAGACATGGACCAGTTGCAAGGACTTGCAGGGTGAAGTTCTTTGGCCCTGTTTTTGTTTGTTTCTTTGTTTGTTTGTTTGTTTGTTGTTGACACCCTGATCTGAGAATCATTCTAATCTTTATCAAGGACTAATTATTATCAGTGTTTATGTATTGTTAACATCACAAAGACAGTGAGAGCAGAGTTTTCAGCAGTCCAGAACAAAAGTCTTGCTCAAGGATGTAACCCAGGGGATTTTGCTTCCAACACTAAAACAGGTTCTTGGCTGGTTTAAAACAACTAGCTGATGTTTGTTTGCCTGACTTCTCATTTCCCAGCTCTTTTTTGCACTAGAAAAGGTGTTACTATACCCCAATAGTGGTTTCACATCACACCAGGAGCAACTCCAAGGAGATGCAAGGCAAACTTTCAAAAAGGGTTATGCAGCGGTAGGACATGGAGCATGTGATCCAGGTGTGGTTGTTCAGAAGTCCTTCTAAGAGTAAAAGGCATCTAGAAAATATTAAAGACCTGCTGAAAACCTAAGCCTTTATCCTGCATCCTCTGAAATATTCAGAAAAAGGTGACCACAGATTTCAGCATCTCTGGGACTCCTGAGGGACGCATGCTGTGGATTCAGTGGTGGTCATTGGTAGTATTTGTACTGATTACGACAAAAGCAGAAACCAGTCTAATTTTGCAGAATCCAGGCAGAGTGCATTGGTCACCAGAGACAATGCCAGCCTTTCTATTGACTTCATTGGGCTCAGGGTACGGCTGTGAATGCTGGTCTTGTGTTGCACAGAAAGGGCAGGGCTTTGGGACTGCATAGCTCCAGGGATTAGTAATAAACAAAGAGCCTTTAACTTCTAGGTCACTGCTCTGAACCCCTGCCAAGCTTCTGGGGAGTGAATGCTATTACCATTTGTACAGAGGCAGCTGATGAATGAGTTTGACAGTTCTCAGTGTGGTCCTGGACAGAAAATGTCCATATCATTGTAGAGTCAATCTTCTGTGCCTTCCTTTAAGAATCAAGGAGACTTGTGAGATAGATCATTTTGCTGCTGGCAGTATTCCCAGAGGTATGGTACCTGCTGGCAGTGAGCATGGCAGTGCTTGATCATTGAGGAAAGATGCCTCAATTAATTTGGCTGGCCATTGATGTGGCCAGGACAACATGTTGCTGTTTAGCATCTGGCCCAAAGGTTTCGACTGGTGATAAAGCAGATTAAATGAGCAGCTGTAAGGACCAGAATTTCTGATCAATCCATGCTGACAGCTATGTCTCCTCCTGGACGATCCCTGTTGCTGTCTGTCTCTATCCCAACAGGTCTTGTTCAACCTGAGCTGTACGTACGCCCTTGCAGGGCTAGGTGGGTCCTGGCTCCCTAAGAGCTGGGGAGCAGGCCAGCTCTAGAGCTGGTGGTCTCTGATTTGGCATTCATTTTTCCCTGCTCAGCTATATTGTGAACTTCCACGCTTTAGTCCTATTTCAGAGGATCATCGCATAATTCCTTCGGGCTTGTAGCCTGCTCATCCTCTTAACTGTGTTGGACATAATGGTGGAACATGAAGTGTAATTGTGGTATTGGGGGGAATCGCAGACAGTCTGTTTTCCTGCTAGGGAATTGCTTTTCAGCAACAGAAAGTTCCAACGTGTACTTTTGCCACCTCTTTTCCACTGGTTTCAATCCCATCTAGGATTTGCCCTTTCTGGTATGATCCGATTTGTGGCACTAATGGGTGAATGAGACGGGGCATGCATAGGGAGAGGCACAACTATCACAGCTTGGGACTCAAACACCCAGTGCCTTATCTGCAACGCTATGTTGCTTGAGGGTCTTACCCTTTAGCATCAGCTTTCCTGTAATGCCAGGACTTGACCCAAAATGCCATGGTATGGAAGGCTTCCAAGCATATTATGAACTTCCCCATCTGTCCCTGAGAAGCTAAAGTGGTACCAGTAGGTAACCCAGAAAAGCAGATGTTCTCTCAGCCACCAGAAGTTCTCAGACTTGGTGTGATTTGTACCCCAGCAGCTTTCCTTGGTCTACTTTTTCCTTTCTAAAAGTTGGTCACCTGCTTAAGAAATTTAAAAAAAGTCCAGAGCTTAGTGAACTGTGTGGGTCTGCCTGTGAAGGGCTTTTGTCACCACATACCCACCCATGCTATATTTATTTTAAAAGTATAGGATGTCACAAAAACAGGGACAGAAAGGAGGATGCTTGTGTGACAGTGGAAAAGTATCAGGTAATTGCAAGCAGCCTTTTCAGGAGGGGCAGGTCTCTCCAAACAAGCGACCATGAAGACGAACTAGCACAAAGAAGTAGACTGACTGTAACTGAAAGTCAAGGTAATTGCAGGGAAGGGGTAGCTAGGCAGAGAACTGAAGAAGGATGAGGTTTTGACCATGGTATTCAAGTTCCACCCACTGAATCGATGCACATCTGAGCCACACTGCAATTTTTCTACTGCTTGGTTTATTCAACTCCATCCACTCAGCTACTAACTTGATACACTGTCAAATTGCAAGTGATTCCCAGAGCTTAGCCTAAAATTATAGGCACTTCCAGGGGAGGACTGACTTTTAGCAATGTGTGTCTATGCCTTGTAGGAGGGAACCTGGAGTGGAGACTTCTAGGAATGGCATGAAACAGTTTGTGGGGACTGAGAGGAGAAGACTGGTTTGGTTCAGCTTTCCGGTCTTCCCTGCGTCGCTGACACCTGTGTGGACTGCAATTCAGATG
>NW_010542166.1:0-258 GCF_000687285.1 Phaethon lepturus
GCTCCCCTAAACAGCCTGAAACCTTGGTGTCCGGCGCTGGCTGGAAACGGGCGATACGGAGAAAGAAAGGAGGTCTGGTGTTAATTTTGAGGTTCGCTGAAGTTCAGGCAGTTCATGTAGGAGCGGAGATCACAGTGATTTAAAAAACCCCACAGGGTCCCGTGTGTTTCGGTGGGGTCTTGGCTCATCCACGGAACGCGTCTGCCTTGCGGCATAGCACAGAGGGGCACAGCAAGGGCGGGACCGCGCAAAGGGGGT
>NW_010542166.1:426-686 GCF_000687285.1 Phaethon lepturus
AGTGCACCTGGGTTTGTTTCACTGCCGATGCAACACAAACGAGCACCAGAACTTCCTGAACCAGGGAAGCGGTTTGGGAATCAGTACGATGGTAAAGAAGGACAGACGGACCTTGTCTGTCAGCATGCGCCAGCCCTGACAACACACAGCAGTAATTTCATGGGTGGCCTGTGCTGTAGCGCGATGCCGGTGATCCCGGGCTGGGTGCGTATTTATGTTTTGCTTGCCCGTTTCCCAGCAAAGCAGAACCGGGCGAGTGC
>NW_010542167.1:0-263 GCF_000687285.1 Phaethon lepturus
GAGTTTCTGCCGTCCGAGAGCGTCTTTGTGCCGTTTTGTTACCGGATTTGGAGGAGTCGGTGGGAAAGCCGGGGGTCTGCCTTCACCCTCAGGGACCCCCGTCCTTCGCTGCCCAGCCCAGCCCCCCCGGGAGGGATGCAGGGTGAGGGAGAGCCGGCCTTGCTGGGAAGGTGGGGAAAAGGGGTAAAGGGGGTAAAGAGAAGGGGAAGCCGGTGGGTTCACGTGCGCGTGTGCAGCCTTCGTGGATGGGAAGAGAATTGGCT
>NW_010542167.1:294-1623 GCF_000687285.1 Phaethon lepturus
AGAATTAACCCATCGCACGACGAGCCGATCGACGGGGAAGCGGCCTCACAGGGCAGGAGCCGGCAGGGAATTCCCGCAGGCAGGGGAGGGAGACCAGAGAGAGGAAAAACAACCCGGGGAGAAAAATGGAGAAGGTGCTACTGAGCTCTGAAGACTAATTAGGTTAATTCCTTCAGCGCACGGGGCTCTGGCACAGCACGAGAAGGAGGAAGAAAATCCGTTTCACGGAGCGAGGGGGAGGAAACCAACATTTCAACTGTTGTGTTCCTTCTGAAACGAAGACGCTTGAAAAGTTTTTCACTGAAACCAAAGAGCAAGACCTTCCCCAGCCATCAACCAGCAGCAGAGACGTGCTTGGGAAAAGGGAAATTTATATTCGAGCCTCTTCTCTGGCCTTTTTCAATTCCATCCATAAGAGAGACGAGTTCAAGACGGTGTGAAAACCTTCTAGAGAGACTCATTGAAGAGTTGTGTGGTCCCACTTCATAACGCAGAGACATACCACAGCTTCCCCGCGCTTCGTTTCTGCCAGGGATAACAAAACCCAGAGCCGCCGGCCCCGGGTACCTGAGCCCAGAGCGGAAAAGCTTTATTCGAGTTTTAGGACGGTGCGTGAAGCGGAGGCGTTTTGGCAACCCCGACCCACGGAGCTGCCGGCTCCCAGCACAGCCACAACCCCAACCACAGAAACCATCCCACTTGGGAAGGACCCTTTTTTGGGTTTTTTTTAACATTTGGGTAATTTGAGGCAACTCGAGCACAGAGCTGAAAGGGAGCCCAGACAACACTCTGCAGGTGGTAAAGCTTCTTAAATCAGCATCGCTGCAAAAAGCCACTTTCTGGCCCAAAAGGACCCACCACCGACAATATGTGGGGACAGCAAGTTGATCCTGGTGAAACCACAACCCTGTTTTTGAGGCCAAACCGTACTGCAAAGCCACACCCGTGCGATCGAAGGCACCGGTGCCGCGCTCCCGGGTGCGAGCTGGTGGGGAAGGGCTTTGCCAGAGCCCCCACGCCGGCACCTCGCGGGGCCGTGGCCACGGGTACCTGCTCCCACAAGCCTTCAGCCTGCTTCTCGGAGAAACCGCTGGAAACGTTCCAGCAGCGAATGTATCCGTCACCAAAAGGGAGGAAAAAAAAAAATAAATAACTCTTGCTTACATTAACGGTGTCTGGGTGGTGAGTAATGCAGAGGAGGAAGCGTTGTGGGGCGATTAATAAGCCGAGGCTGTCCGTGGTGGCAAGGATGTAAGCAGCGTCAGGGGAAGCGACACGCCGCGCCGATAAACAGCGGAGCAAGGGGGTCGTTCGGGGGACGGTGCAGCC
>NW_010542168.1:0-385 GCF_000687285.1 Phaethon lepturus
CCCCTGCTCCCACCCCAAAACAAAACAAAAAAGAAGAAGAAAAACAGCAACAACAAAAGAAGAAAAGAGAGTAGAGCTCTTGGCATATGCCAGAAATACAACCACAACGTACCAGCAGGAACACACCCATCATCTCCCCTCCCGGAGTGCAACCTGAACAGCAGGAGCCAACCCCTTGCTCCCGTCCAGACCACAGCCACATCAGACTGCCCTCAAAGCCCAGCCAGCTGCATGCCACCACCCAGCACCCACAGCATGTTCTCCCTGTCCAAATCCCAAGGAAGAGGTGTCGCCTTGTTGCCCACTGTTGAGCACTGCGTATCTGCCTGTTTTGGCTCCAGAGGACGTGTGCATTTAAACAAGCTGAGAACCCCACCAGGAATGC
>NW_010542168.1:416-9778 GCF_000687285.1 Phaethon lepturus
CCTTGCCAACAGCTCTTTCTTTTTGGTCCTGCTTGGACGCTGGCTGGACTGGTTGTGCTGGTAACAGCAGTCCCATCTGGCATGGTAAGGAGAAGGTGCAATTAGGCTGGAACACTTTACCCACATCAGTCCTGCATGCAAGAACAAATGAGCTGGAAGCTGCTTCCCGTCATGAAACAAGCTTTTGCTTATCTATTTCTTTAAAAGGAAAGTGTAAAGACAAGATAGGATTTGATTGCTGAGCTTTTAGCAGAACCACAGCTCTCCTGGCACACAGGGATGGGGGGGAGACAATTCTTGGCTTTCAAAATCCTTGAAATGGGTCAAAGGAATGTATGAAAGTGAATATGCTTCCGGAGTTGTGTGTCTCATGTTGAACCACTCGTACATCTTCATCAGTGATTCCACAGTGGGGACCGTCTTGGTTGCATCAAAAAACTGTCATCTTGGTCTCTACATCCTGCATTTCCTTCCAGCACTCCTCAAAGTTGATCTGCTAGTGTCCTGGAATCTTCTTTTACTTCTCATGTCTAGATATTCCTTCTCTCAGACTCACAAAACAGACTAGAGAGCGTGCAGCCAAATATGGACTCTTCTGCACCCTTTCCTCTGAAACAGCTATGCCACCAAATATGCTTTAGCAAAAAAAACCTGCTGGAAAACTGTATTTCAAGCCAGGATCACAGCAGCCCTGCAAGCCCCATGTTTAAGGGTCAGCAGGAGGTGAAACAGATAAAAAACGAGAGGTGACAAGATGGTGAGGGGACCTGGGGCAGGGGTTTCACCGACTCATGTTCATCAGCTGAGTTGGGTTTGCCGCCCGAGAGCAGGACAGAGAGACAGGGGCTGGCTGTGAATGGAAGGAGGCATCAAGGAGAAGGAAGGCTGGAGAGGAGGACAACAGTATGCTGGAGACTGAGAGCTGGTCAAAGTGAGCCCTGGTGGGCACAGGGATGGGCTCTCATTTGGCCAGGGCACTGGAACACATTAGTGTAACCCCTCTGTCATGCCCCATCAGTGCTGAAATGTCCTATCAGAACTGACAGACCAAAATATGGCAAACAATACACATTTAAGCTCCATTTATTTTTTAGGTCCACTTTTCTGCAGAGGAACTAACAGCCTTAAAGAGTCATTATATTGACAGAGCAGATTTATAAAGTGTTTAGCTGTTGCTTGAATCATGTCATGAATTAGCCTCCTTAGACTAAGGCATTACCAACTCCAGTGCTAGTGATTGGGTGGTCCTAGCAGGCACACTTAGTGTCCTGATTTCCATAGCACCAGCGCTATGGTAATGACAGCACGCAGTGAAATTTTCCATCTGGGATAGGGAGCCCATCCATTGCTACCAGAGGCACCTGTGTGGTCACTGACCTCTTCTAGTGAGGCACTTGGACTTGAGCTTCAGCATGGGCTGGAAGAGGTGGGAGACGCCTCCCTGGCTGCCACGATGGACTCAGGTAGTAAGAGCGGGACGCGCAGTCCGCTTGCAGACTTCCCCCAGATGTGGGGAGAGGTAGGGGATGAGGCCAGAGGGCCTTGCTTTGGGCTTCCTCCAGAAATGCCATTGCTGTGCAGCCTTCTTCAAACAGGTCATGGAAATGGTGAGGGACCGGGGTTGAAGGACTGAGCTTGACTTGAGAAACCAAGGTCAGGCAGAGGTCTGGAAGAAGACAGCAGTGCTGGTGTGTCTCCACGGAGCCCCTTGTGCACCAGTGGCCAGTAGAGCACTGAGCTGTGGCAGGAGAGCACTGTCGTTTCCCTAAGTCACTGCCTTGGCCTGAAATCCTGGTGCCAAGGAGCTCAGAGCATTGTTAATGCTGTGTAAGGATCTCATGGCCTAAGTCCAAAACTATGACTCCCCTGGTGACTGCCTAGCCCAGAGGCATCTGAAACCCTGCATCTGTCCATGTTGAGGAGCACCTCCATTTTGGCAGCTTGCAACAGCTCAGCACCTCTCCTAAACTGGGTGTTGTTCCAGCCACACCGCACGGGGGGTTTAAGCCAACTCTGTCTGTGCCTGATGTTGTGCTCTGCAGGAGTTTGGCCAGAGAAGGATGATCTCAGTGGTGCTCTGATGATCAGTTAATTGTTGTATGTTAAATAGTCATTTCAGGAACTATACAAATAGACACTGGAGCGAGAATAAGACCCGCAGTAACCCCCTCTGGGCGAGTGATTGAGTTCAGAGTTTGAGAGCACTCTTGCTTGCTCTCTGTGATCCAAACGATCTCTAATGACTCCTTGCCAAACAGAGCAGTTTCGGCAGGAGAGGCTGATGCTCCTTCTTTTTTTGCTCTGGAAGCTGCTGGGATTTGAGTCCTTGCAGGCAGAGTGCAACTCCAAGCCAGCAGGTGTTTGGGAGGGAGATCTTAGCTTTGATCTGTCTGTTGACCACTGTCACCAACAGTGCCTCCTTGGGCTTTGTTTTGAGTGAAAAGCTGGCTTTTCCACAGACTGAAACAAAGGAGGCACTTAGGAAGTACAGAGGGGCTAAATCATGCTTAAGGTAATATTTCACAGCCAGATTTTCCTTCCTGGCTCTCTCAGCAGTCCTCATTCCAGGAGAGGGTGCTGGTAAGGTGCACCTGGGCACGACGCCCAAGTGGAGAGAAGAATGGAGTTAGAGAGGCAGCTTTATCTCCAGTTTTCCCTGCTGGCCAACTGCAGTAGAAAGTGCTGATGGTTTGGGGTCTTTCTCTGAAGTGCCCTTCCTCCCCAACATGCTGCAGAGGACTGGGCTGGGCACCCATTGCCAGCTCTGCATTCCACCTTGAGCAGACAAAACCTAAAAGTTAGGTGGACCGTGCTTGGTATTTTGGCATAAAACCAGGGTGTTTGTGGGTCTTAGCTCTTAGCTCTTAACCCCATCATGTGTCCAAGTATTGTCAGTGAAACGGAGATAACAGCACCACCAAACTCAAGAAAGTTCTTGGGGACAGGCGTATAGAGACTGCAAGGCACTCGATCTCACAACAGTGGGACCTCTATAGAGAACTGCAGTGTGACTGAAGTCAAAATGAGTCTTTGTTGATTTTGCTGGGTCTTTCAATATATTACACAAAATGGAGGTGTCAGATAATTGCCTTTATTAATCATTGCTGGAGTGCAATTTGCCCAGGGTGTTTGACACTACTGGTGCTACATAGGACTTCTGCATGGGTCATTTTAATATTGCAAAGCAACATCTGTTTTACAGGAAAAATACAATAAATAAGTGATCTAATTTTAAAATAGAATACAAAAAAATAAATGCATTTCATCACTACAGACTATAAAACAATTGCCTTACCTACTAATGAACAATCAACATGAAGCTTGTTTCATGAGTCAGAAAAAATATGTTAAGAAAAACAGACACCCAGGGAATTTTTTCTGCAATGGAGGCTTGCTTCTGCTATAGCCAGAAAGGATACACACTTCATCTTGAATTTTAGAGTACAGAGGCACTTACGGTATTTTCATAAAATATACAAGTAGGAGGCATTTGGGCACTCACCCATAAAAAGTCCAGGCAAGACCTTACCACCTGAAAATTAAAATTCACAAAATAAAAATAATCACAATTAAAAAAAACCCTTTCCACATTAAACTATGCAAATTCTACCTTTGTTCAGAGCACAGTCAGAGAAGGGAAAAGCTGCCAGGCCTGGGGCAGGGTGAGGGGCCCAGCCAGCCCGGTGCTAACAATGACCGACATGGACCACTGCATGCTGGTGCTGGAACTCTGCCTTGGCTGTGTTTAGTTGCTAGAACAGATGTAGCCCACTTGCCCAGGGATGGTTCAGCATGGGAGAAAATCACAGCTGCGGGAAGTAGCCACAGATTTCCATCCGAGGATTTCTCCCAGCAAGATCCCAGAGTAGCCCTGAATCGGTAGCACTGGTCTGCACTGTGTGTGAGTTAGGTCTTCAGAGGATCAGTGCATCCCAAAAACACAGAGATAACAAACTGATCCCACAGAACGTCCCTGCTCTTTGACCACATCCAGCGTATATAGTCAGATGGGAAGCTCTGCAGCTTGGCATTCTGATTCCTTGCAAATCCTTCTGCTCTGGGAATGAGACTCGAAGATCTCAAAATGTGCTTTCTTCACCTACAAAGGAAACACAGCTCCATCTCAGTTGTCCCTGATGGTGTCTCAGAACAGCCTAGCAAGTACTCAGTAATATATTTAATCATAATGATGACTTTGTAATATTAGACATCCTTGTAAGACAAGTTGGCAAGGATGGTACAGACCAGATACACTGCAGTGGGCTGCTGCTGTGGCACAGACCAACCGCACAGAGAAAGCTGGCTGAAGCTCACAAGGTTGCGTAAAGTCTGGAGCTCACCTGCCTTTGAACTGCTCAGGGAAAGGTGAATCTTGGTAGGGACTCCAGTAGCTCTGTGGCCACATGCCGGCTGTCTCAGGACAAAAAGTCAGGAGGGGTTTGCAGGGCATGATGGAAGGAGAACATGGGGTGCCTTTGTCACTAGCATGGCTGTGGTGTCATGTGCAGGCACAGGCAGGGAGGTGAGGAGAAGATGCGGCTGTCATGGAGAGAGCCGTGAGCAAGCATCTCTGAGCTGGTGAAGAAGTTGAATCCATAGATATAATCTCTTCTTTGGTTACAGCGAAATGCATGGAACAAGGGAGGTTTTCTGGGTTCATGTGTTTATGCTTTACCTCAGTGCTGCCTCAAATCAACCAAAAGCCTGGGAATCCTCTCTGAAGTATGAAAAAGTGCCTTCTTATGACTGTTTTCTCATGCAACAAGGAAAAGGAAGGTGAGACATGCCTTGGGCACCTGTGCTTCATGGTAATGCTGGGCTGTGTTTCTGCCTTCTTAGTACTTGTTTCAAGCCTTTTATATGTGCCAGCCAAGAAGGGTGGCAATGTGGCTGGCTTCCCAAAAAGCCTACTCTTGAGTGAGAGATTTGCTTTGGAAATACTGCATTAGTAGCAGTGGAAGAAGCAGTGGAGCATGATCAGGGTGTGAACATTGACCTGAAGAACTGTGTGTTAGTGCAGAGACACATTGCCTCCAAGGAATAGGAAACAAACCTCCAAGAAAGCCAGAAAAATGCTTCATTTCATACCTGGGCTGTGAGAACTCTCCTAGCATTTGGTGGGTAGTGCCTTATGTGCCAAATACCTAACAAGTACCTAAAAAAAAGGAATGTAAACCCAAATTTACTGAAACATGAAAATGTTAAAATACCGGGTCACACCAGCAACAGCGTGGGAGTTTGGCAGGAGTGGTTTTGAAAGACTCTGTCATGCCTACTGTTTTTTATTCTGCAGAAGAACTGAAGCCATTGATTTTATGGCTGAAAAGAGTGTGGAAAACAGCAACCCAAGCGCTGGAGAAGAAGTTGTCCCCTGGGTGATATGGTGCCATGGAAATACGATCTGATGGCCAAAGTCACCAGATGGTGCTATTGTGCACACTATTTGTGTGTGTGTGTCACCATTGCACACGCTTTGAAGGGACATTGCAGGGTTTGTCTTTGGGACAAGGGTGCTGGAGTGGTTTGCTCTCTCCCTTCGACCCTACCTCATCCAGTGTGGTCCTTGGGGCTGAGCCCTCCTGGGACTGAACACTGCCTCACCGGCCCTGACTCCCAAGACGGGGACCACCTCGATGCTGTTTCAGCCACTGTTTGAAGTTAAAGCATAAACAAAACAAATTATACACAGGAAAACCCTCATTCTCTTTCACTGATTTCATCCCTACAGGGAATCCCAACTCCTCCACACAAGAGGATGTAAAAAAAAGGCAGGGGCTTCCATGATGCTCAAGGAGGCAAGGAGCATATCTGCCCATCTCTGATCAACCGAAGCACCTTCTGAAGTATCCTCCAGCAAAATTACCCTGCAGCCAGGCACAAAATGCCTGGCCTTTAGCCTACCATCCCGTGGAACCGAAGGGCACGGCTTTATGCCCTAGAAGAGTGTTACTTTTCTGGAAAGGTTTTGCTTTCTCTTCTGAATGAACCTGTAGACGAACTCCTAACAGCAGAATCATGGCCTGAGCAGCTCTGCTGGGCTGAAGCATGACAAGAAGAATAAGGGCCAGGTTCAGAGAGACCTGGGTCAGTCCCTGTCACCTCCACAATATGTGTAATATTACATACCTACACAATATTAGCTATTTAACAATTATACTTTATATGTATATAAAGACATATATTCATATAAATGCATACTTACATAAAAATAACATATCAAATTATATATTATAATGTATAATAAGATGTATACCCCTATAATAGTACCTAATACCTTTAAAACGCCTATATAACATTACCCCTGTGGGACCCTCTCCTTGGAGAGAGCACATTGCATGTTCAGGCCTGCTTGCTGACCTTGGGGGCAGCTGTGGGAATCATCTACTTTGTCCCTCCCTACCTGGAGTCTTGTTCCCCACCACCATCACAATAGTGCTGATGACCAAAGCCGGTGATTGTGCAGGAGGAGGACGTGGGCCTGGCCCCAGATGTGCCTTTGCAGAGCTCTGTGCTCGAGCACTGATTAAATGCCACGGGACAAAACCTGAGCTGCAGGAGAAGGTGTCAGGTTGGCCAAGCCAAGACCTGACTTTTGCATCTTGCAGAGGCATGGGATGTAGAATGGAGCTACAGAAGGTGCGAAGATCCATATCAGCTGGGCATGTACGAGTCATTGTGGGGACAGTTGTGGTCCCACCACTCCTTGTAGAAAATATGGGGAAAATGTAGGGGAAGAAAGACTTGTGTTGGTGCTCCAGCCTGGCTGCTGTGGGGTCTGTAGAGGGAAGGTCAGTCCAGAAAACACTGCTGCTAGTATCAGGGATTTGGGTAAGGCACAGGATTATGTGATGTTCAAGCTTGTGTATTATAAATATTTTGCTTTCTGCCCATTCTGCAAGTCTCTTAGTGGACCTGTTTTCTCTATTGACTGTCTCTCATTCTTTTTTAAAATGTGTAAGCAGTAATCCCATTGGTTTCTAAACAGTATTCATACCGGAAGTGTGACCCTGAGATCTGGAGTGACAAGTGACATGTATTAATGGGCATTTTAAGAATTCCATTGCAACAGATATATCTTTTCATGGGCCATTTGGAAGGTTTTTTTTTAAGGCTTGCTCTCTAAACGGAGTAGTAAATTAAGCAAAGCAACATATAGAGGTGCTAGAGAGGGGGCTGTAAGGAGATGTCTGGTCCCCCTGGGCCCACACCACTGGTCTCCCCCCCAGAACTGCCCCAGGGCCACGGCAGGACCCTGCTGTCTCCGCTGCTTGGAGGGTAGCACGCTCTCCAGCAGGCACCATCAGCAGGGAGGTCCATCCCCAAACCCAGCAGCTAAAGCCCTTTTGTCCCAAAGCACCCCTGCTGCTGGCTGAGCCCTCTTCCTCAGTGATTAACGCCGGGGGGGGGGCAACTTTTGAACTCAGAAATAGAGGGGAGCAGCCCCCTCTGAGTGGGTGCCTTTTGCCTTGCCTGCACCGGACCAAGCCCACCGCAGAGACCCAGCGGCAAAGCAATGTGAAAAGCCCGTGGGGAGAAGCTGCGCTGGCCCGCAAGGACCCCCACGCAGGGACAGGGACAGGGACAGGGACGGGGCTGGGGCTGGGGCTGGGGCGCTCCCCTGAGGGGGTACAGCTGCTGGAAGGGGATGAAGCGGCATCCGTATGCTTTTAGCAACAGACACAGGACTTGAATCAATAATACAAGAAAGCCTGTGGTCGGCGGCATTTCTGGCCACAGCAGATGGACCACCATTCAAGGAAGGGTTTGAGGCTTCCTCTGCCTGAGGGGATTTTAAACCACATTCCCACATTTCAGGCAAGTACCCTCATCTTTCTCTGGCCTGTAGGTCCCTGTAGAAAATGCAGCGTTGCACAGCCAGGAATCACAGGGCTGGTGGGAAACCGAGGGAAAAAAGCATGGCTTTTGTAGGGTACTCAGCTGGGCAGGGGCTGCCCTGGTGTCTGCACCCACGAGCATCCCTGTCCATGGAGATACTCATACCTCAGCTGGTTATGACCCTGCTGCTACCTGATCTAACTTGAGGTTGGATTTCACTTTGAAGTTCGCCCTGCTTTGAGCGGGGGTTGGACTAGATGACCTCCAGAGGTATCTTCAAAGCTAAATTATTCTGTGATTCTATGTTTCTATCACTGGTTTTTATCCATTTACTGTTTCATGTAAAATCCCTCAGTGAATTCTCCTAGCCATTAGGTACAGACATGTTCCTTCTTGCCTGTTCTACCTCTGCCTCCATAAATCTAAGGAAGCTCAGCTGTGGAGGTACAGAGTCCTCAGCAGGTTTTTAGCTAATGCATGAAGATTAAAAGCTACTAGAGTCGCCAGTAAAGGCAAGACTCTCAGGGTCACTCTAAATTAAGTAAAAGCCCCGTTAATTTGATCAAAGAACTAAATTATACATTATAGCAATTCGTATAGCATAGGATTATTTAGTTCTGTGTAAAATTTTGCATGGAAATCCACTTTTTTTCTGGTACCTTTCAGCAAATAGAAATAACTCCAGCATATTTGAGATAAGTGTATTTAATCACAACGGAAAAGACATTAATGCATTATTCGGGTATGAACACAGGCAGATGAATGTAATTATATACAAAACCATTATATTAAGTAAAGCCTGAAAAATAATCACATTATTGTACCTTTTAATGGCAAATAAGTATATTAAAACTATACTTGAATATTGATTTAAACTATGTGTTAGTTTTGTATCCATTTGGTTTAGACATGGAGGAGCACAGTCAGCACTCAGTGTATAATCCAAGATACAAAGAATATACATTAACTCAGACACTGGAAATCAAAAATGCTGATTTTTGACATTTTTAGGGTGAGAAGGGTTATACTTTAAAAAAAAAACATTTTCAAAAGTGTGTCCTGTTTTCAAGCCGTATTTATTTTCCATACAGTAACAAGTTCCACAGCGTGGTGCGTTCTACAGCAGATGAAAATATTTAGTATGTTAAATTTATGGCCGAGGGCAAAAAGCTGAACTTGGGAACCTATTTAAAGTGCAGTGGAAGTCTGTAAAGATAACGATGGGGAGTTGAAAGCAGTGAAGCCTCAGACAGTAATATCTCAATAACAAAGAGCTAATACTTTGCTGCGGAGGCTTTCTCAGCAACAGTTGGTCCATTTTTGTCATTACGTCTAATCAAGTCCAGTCTTGCCTCGGCCTCCTCAGCCAGCAGACATCCAGCACTTAAATATAACCGTATGTGTCCAGCGCCGGCTACAAGCGTCGTAACGCGCTCCCGGCTCTGTCCTCCCGCCTCCAGCTGGCCCCGGACCCCGGGGTGTCACATTCCAGGTTTTACCCGCTGAACGTGCGCGCCGACGGCGTG
>NW_010542169.1:0-257 GCF_000687285.1 Phaethon lepturus
CAGGCTGACTACCGGAACGGAACATCTGAGATGTGCATTGCTGCTCTATACGGAGACGATTTCGCACGTTTAACGTAAAGCTTTCTTTAAATATTTATAAAGTTACCAACGACATTCAAGTACGAGTACTAACAGCTAGACTGGAGAAACTCAAAGCCCCGTGGCACAGATAAGCTTGCCTGCATTGGGCTAGACTTGAAAAGCGAGATACCTCAAAGGGGTATTTTATTTCTTCGCATATTGACAGTTGTTTAAAT
>NW_010542169.1:424-6652 GCF_000687285.1 Phaethon lepturus
TTCGGCAGGAGCAGCGACGAGCTTCCTGCTTGCTGAAGGCGCTGTGCTCAAGCCTCCGAGCTTGCACGTCGTTACGGCACCGCTGCAAGACGTCAGAGAGCCCAGGCCTCCCGCGAGGATCCGTCAGCCCTTGACCATGGCACGTACCCCCTCTTCTTCCCCCAGCCCAGAGCCGGCTTGTCTGCAGGCGGGTCCGCTGTGGCCCAGGGCGCGGAGGGCTCCGCCGCTGCGTCGGCGTCCCGCTCTCCCTCTGAAGGCAGCGGGGCTTGGGCTGGGGTCGGCCGGGCGGGAGGGGCCGTGGGTGCGGTGGTGCAGACTGGGGAGCTTCCCCGCAGCGGTGTCTTCACAGCCCCTTGGCCGTGGCTTTCTTCGGTCAGGTTTAACGTGGGACTCGGCTGTCCTTTTTGTGTGGTAGGTTTGGGGCTTTACGTGGTAAGTTTCCATAGTTCGTTTTTTACTTATTATTTAGTTCCCTTCAAAACTTAGTGGTGGCCCCTGGCTGGAAGAGTGTGCGTTATTTTGAAATTTTGGAGATGATAGAAATTGTATTGCTTCCAGGTCCAGAAAATACATGGGAAACCTTAGAAGTTATTTGTCTGAGAAATTAAAGTCATCATCTAGAATGGACAATATTTACAGTATCTCTCTAGTTTTATTTCACAGGTTCAGTGTAAATCCTTAGTTCCACATAAATTTATTATTTACCTTTGTCACTGGAGACCTTGTCTCACGTTATTTTTCATATATATTGTGTATGATTATATTTCAACTTCAAATTATTACTGGCAGATATGACTATTTCTTGGCACCTCTCTTTATTACACTTTGTACTTGGCAATTCATTTTTCCTGATCAAGTCGGTGCGTCAGACATGCAGGTTTCATGATTTATTACTATGCTTCAATACTTTTTGTCTTGAGTATCCAGCTGCTCTCCAGCTGTTATTTTAGCATGTGTCTTACTTTTAGAAGGTTTTAACTATACTGTAAAAGCTCCAGTGTCATTCATCTCTGTAATCCAATGTGATTATGTTATGCACCGTAATCATTACTGGTAGTCCTTTTGCTCTTCTTTTTTTGCTTGGAATATATATATAACCTATAGCAAATGACAAATGTTTCTTGCTCTACTCAGTTGAAACATCAAAAAAAAGTCTAACTTCAGGTAGTTTGGAGGTCACAGAATCACAGAATCATTAAGGTTGGAGACACCTTCGAGATCATCAAGTCCAACCGTTAACCCAACTCAAAACAAATAGTGCTTAAACATATAGAAAACAGCGGGCAATAGCACTACATCTGTCATAGGGGAAATTATGTTCATACATAGCACTAGTGGCGGTAGAAGTTTAACAGCAGTTGCTTAAAGACATGTTAATTATTACAAGCATCATCAGATATGTTTATTTAAGTATGTGTACTTAATTTGGGGTATAATTTTAAAATTTGACTGTATCTTCAATTGGTCACCCTAATTCACCTTGGGATACATTCAAGGAAAATCTTCCGTAGGAGGAAGGGCATTTTTCCCCTCTCAAAGTGTCTAATAATTCTGATTATGTTATTTTATACACAGTCAAATGCTGCCTAATTTGTGCCTTTGGTGAAAACATTGCATCAAACTAATTGCAGATGTCAGTTTTTCTGCTATATTTGATCCAAAAGCTAATTTAGTTTTATCCAGGGGCTTTCTGTTAGTTTGTCACCATGATACTGTTTGGTGGTGTGGGGTTTTTTTCAGGACAGTGGTCTTACTTTATGCAACAAAAGAAAAAAAAACGGTGTTAGAACGAGAATACTTGTGCACCAGAACAAGTTGCCCGGGTTGCAGTAGCTCCATCTTTGGAGATACTCAAACCCAACCGGACACAGTCCTCAGCAACCTGCTCCAGCTGACCCTGCTTTGAGCAGGGCTTGGGCTAGCAGGTCTCCACAGGCCTTTTCCAGCCTCAGCCGTTCTGCGATAAAATTTGATAATGGTTTCTTCCTTAGCATTTTTATAGGAATTTTTTCCCTAGAAGTACATTTTTCAATAATAGGTAGAAAACCACATTTAAATTTTGTAAACAGCAGAAATGATCTTAATTCACATTATAAAGCATTAACAATTGAAAAAATATTTTATAATAATTCTGAAAATTTTAAGTGACAGTATTTCTATTTGTCAGATGTAATATCGCATTGCTCTGCCAGTGATGTCGCCTACGTTTCAATCCCCGACACTCTTGGCGGCTCTCTGGCTTTGGTAGATGCATGCGATGCCAGCTGAGGGACCGCAGCTTGCCCCTTTCCCTCGCCCCGGAGGTAATCCCAGCCCAGCCGTACCCCGGCTTTGGCTGTTGCCACGGCTGTGCTGGGGCCGGGACGGCATCCCTGCTCTGGGTGCGGGAGCGCTTGCGGGCTAGCAACTTTTTTACTGAAAATTTACTTTTTCAGCCACGTGACACAGCTGAGTTTGCTGACCCGCGGGTCCGACAGCACAACTGAAGGGGTCTGGAGGGGTGAGCTGAGAGCACTGGAGCTAGTTACTGACATCCTGGGGGGGTGATACCACTCCAAAAACTTGATCGTTGGGCAAGTTTTGTTGTGTTCATTCTTGGTATGTTATCCTCGGCGCTACCTACAGGATAGGCGCGTATATACCAAACCTTGGTTTTGCCTGCTGAGGACAGAACTGTTTAATGATTTTGGTATTTGGGCTACGTGACAGCATGGGGAAAGAAAAGATTTATGTGAAGTTGTGTATTCATTTTCACAGTTTTTTCTGTTCATGACGGTAATGCTGATTGTTTTCAACCATGCGGTCTTTAAAAAAAGACGAAGTGAGATTTTTCAGATAGTTTCCAGGGTGGTCGTGGGCCAGCGGGGCTGCAGTGGCACGTCCGGCCGGGCAGGTCTCTAGCTGTTGCCCTTCGCTTCGTGTAGTCCCGCGGGGGGTCACGGGCTGGTGGGCAGCGGCGTGAGCCGAGCCTCAGCCTGCGGGCAGCCGGCTCGGCCCTTCTTGGTGACATTTGTCCTTGAAGCGGGAATAATTGCTTCACTCACGCTTCGGGAAATGGGCTCAAATGCAAATTTATTACGTTTTCTCTTAGGCGCAAACGGTGATCGTGTCCTGTGTCATGCGGAGTAGTTCGCATTTAACAAAGGTGTTTCCTACAGACTCTCACGTAAAGTTCCCCTCGTTCTTTTAAAATATTTTCTTTAGAGTAGTTACTGCTGAAAGGTTTTATCTCTGCGGCTAAGACCCAGTCGAGTAGGTATAAACCTCTTCTGCGTGGAAAAAACCTCCCCCTGTGCGCGACGGCGGGGCTGGCGTGGAGGCTGAGCGGGGGGAGCTCTGGGACTGGGACCAGTGCCTTACCAGCGGCTCCGCCAGCAAAGCCGGGCGGCTCCTGGGGGGAGACATGGGGCTGCCGCGCTGTGCCGGGGATGTGGTCCACGGAGCCTGTTCTCAGCAGAGTCGGAGCTCCCTCTGCTTGCAGGCGATTTGTGCATCGCGTTAACGGCGCTTGCGTTGATATGTAAAGGCATTCCCCGTGAAATATGTTATAGATCTCTTTCGGTCTTCAAGATGAGCACTCTGAATAAGAGTAAAAACAGTGAGAAGCCAGGGTGCGGGTGATCTTTGGAACTGTGTGTAAGTATGAAGGCTTCCAACATCTATATTAAGGTTTCCAGTAAATTTGAAAAAATAGAGAAAGGTGTATGTCTTTATCTGCATGGTGAATTAAGATTAATTTCTAGTTTGTAAAAAAGTGATGTAGTACTTTAGTCAATTTACATTGGTAGGTGGGACAAATTCTAGTCTAATATTAATTAATGACTTTGGTAATAGGATGCTCAATATCAGCTCAGGATAGTGTCCAACATCCCCTAAGTTAGGGTTTTTTCCTTTATTTCAAAGTATAAGAGAAAAATATCATGTGGAAGCAATCATGTTGTACCAGATTGGAACTGACTCGTGTATTAAACTTATAAGAGGAGTCTTTCTTGTGCTTTAATTATACAAAGGCAATGTGTCTGCAGTGCTGTCACATTGTGTTCAGTGAAACGACTTGCCCGGATTGCCATTCCAGTAAATCGGAAGTAATTGAGCAGGGATTACCCACGACAGTGGAAACACAGCCATTCCCTTTGTTAAGCCAGCTCTGCAGAGACTTTTTTTGTGATATGCCTAAATTTTTGAAAAGGACTGGGACTCAAAGCCGCAGCCTCCCTGCCGAGCGCTCAACCGGGTAGTGTTGCACGTGCGTGCAGCGGCCCTTTCGTTACACGTGGCGTCCGAGGGGGCAGGTAGCCGGGGATGAAGGTTGCTGCACGGTCGCCCGCTCGGGGGTTTCCCGCTCGCCGGCACGACGGGAGCGTTGTGTCGCACACGGGAACAGCTCGGCAAGAGCTGCGGCTTTGCCTGGCAGCAGGAAGCCAGCGTGTTGTGAGGGATCTGCCGTCATCTCTGGGGCGGGCTGCGTTCGAAGGGGGAATCCTCCTTTAATTATTACTTTCTTACCGCGGTAGCGGCGTTTGTAAATGCGTTCGTGTGCGCTTCTTCGCAGCAACCTGTCAACATCTGAGTTTTGAAACACTTCACTGGGAGGGGTGTGACAGCTCCAGCAAGTGGCTAAGAAGGTGCACCTGTGTTCACAAGAACCAGCCCGTTTCCCTATTTTGAGAAAGATTAAATAAAATCCTTGTAATGCTCTGCTTCCCCACGCTAGAGCTGTTTGGGGGTGGCAGCATCTGCAGAGACACAGGTCTGTAGAGCACCAGTCATTCAGTGGGAGAAAAATCATGTCCCTTGTTATTACACATAAGAGCAAAAAAACCCGCAAACCAACCACCCAGCCAAAAAAAAAAAAAAACCAGAGGAAAAAAAAAAGTATTCCAGGCGTGTTTTCAGGCCTGGAGGGGGGTGCAGCAGGCGTCTGCTCTCTGCCATGGATGCTGCGTTCCTGTGGCTTCTCTCCAAGAGGGTAACGTGGATCTGCGATGGGACGGGCCGTGTTAAATTCGCATCATCTGAATCCTTATTTCACAGCATTAAAGTATTCTGAAAAGTCTGTCAAACAGCACATGGCACGTCATTTAAAGGATACTGCCGGGAATTTGGAAGCAAAATTGCATCTAAATGTAGGTAAACTGTTGTCTCTGGGGTAAATCTGCTGGGCTTGTGTCAATTTGCTAGGCTAAGGACTTTCTGTTCAGTGAGCATGGCAAGGCACGGCAGTAAATGCATGAAATGCTACGTGCACAAGGAAATTCAAAGTAAATCCATCTTTTCGGGCTCAGGAAATAAATACTGTTGAGTTAAATGTATCCTTTATTTTCAAAATACGCAGTAAGAATGTAAAAAACTGATGTACAGTTATGTAAAAGATTTGTGAGATCTGAATAGGTGTTTTTCGTAAAAGCTGAAAACGGCAGGCACCGCACTGGTAGTGAACTGAAGGGAAACGCCGTGAAGTGCCTCCCTTTCCCATCGGAATTCAGGTCAGGACTCTGCAAAATAACAGGAACGGGGCACGGTCCAGCGCTGCCGAGCACCGCGGGGCGGGAGAGCTGCTCCCCGGACAGAAGAGACAGAGAGGGACTGCCTGGCAGCTCACACCAGCATGCGGAGTGCCCGTTTTTATTCGTGTTTATAATGGTTATTAATTGCTCAGTTTATAACCCAATTTACAGAATCTCAGTGGAGTGGTCAGCTTAATTAATCAGGTTATAACTGCTCTGCGCTGAGAAAGATTAAAAAGGGAGATGTAGAGGAAAAGAAAATGGACAGAAAGATACGTCTTTCAAATGTTGCTGCCCCTAAGTCTTCGAATATTCACGTTAACGGTGGCGTGCAGGCACGGCGAGCGAGGGCTGCGAGAGGATGCTCGCAGGAGCGGCGGCATCTTAACGAGACCTGCCAATTAACCTGCAAACGAGCACAAGCTTCCCGAATCATCATCCATTCCCTTAGATAGCCGTATCTGTATAATAAATTAATTCAATACGACTATTTCGGGCAAAATATTACCTCTCCTTTTACCTCCGAGTACTGAAAAATCAGTGTGGTGTGCTCTAAGTAAAGGGCTTCCTCAGTGCCTGCGATTGCATAAACCAGAGTTTTGGGAAATTCGTCTGGTCTTCGCTCTGCGCAAGTCACGGCTCGCGTGTGACTTCGCAGACCGCGCCGCGGCAGCGCCGCGTGCGTCCCCGCGCCCCCCCGAAGCGCATCTGGGACGCTTTC
>NW_010542170.1:0-3478 GCF_000687285.1 Phaethon lepturus
ACCGTCGCGGTCGCCTTGAACCAGATGTGCCTTACGCAAGCGTGCTAATAACGGCTGATTTTTCTTCTCTTTTTCTTTTAGCTATGTCCGGGCTTGTAGTCCCGCCAATGTAAAGTCACTTTTGTTTACCTACCGTAGCACCAAGCTTCAGAGGATGGGCTTAGGGGACAAGTTTAGTATATTAAGACATGCTGATGGAAACAGTATCTTCACACAGAATCAGCAACAAATCGAAATGCTACAAAAAAAAAAAAAAAGACTTTGTTTAAAGATTTTATTTAAACTATTAAGAATCTACATGCAAACAACCTACTTCTTCATGAACAATTCCATTTTATTGACTGAATTTTTCTCATATTTTCACATTTCTCAGTCCTGAAGAATAAGGAAAAAGCGACGCCTATTTTGTATAAAGTTTCTGATTACGTCTTGGCTATGTCTAGTACTTGCTATGTGTTGGGAGAAACTTTGTGGATGCACCATTTTGATTATCATGAAACACTGATGAAAAATGCCTCCGAACATTTTTCTGTACTCATAACTAGATTCACAATGGTTGTGTATCTCTATAATGTGAAATATTTTTTTGTGGTGGAAAAAAGGGGGCCAAGGAGGTGACGAGCCATCAAACTGGAAAAAAAAAAAAAAAAGGATGAATATATGATTAGAAAAAAACCGGGGCGCGGGGGCGGGCGCGGGGGGGTTTATCATTGCTTAACTTCATCTTAATGAAATGGAACTTTGTAACTTATTGTAGTTAGAAATTGTAACTTTGATATTGAATTCTCTTGCCTTCAACAAGCACACTGACAGAGAAAAAATTGCTACTGTCTGTTGGTAAAAAAAATACTTCCACTGCTAGAGCTTCCTGTTAAGCAAGTGTGATCTGCGACATTTTTTCAACTTTTGCTAGCACTGTATACTATTGCATTCTTAGGCTACTGTGAAGTCTATGTTTCTTGTACCAGAAAATTGTCCTTTTGACTTCTAGATCCTTCTTCCCTAATGTGTTTTGTATGTGGTTATAAAATTGTAGACTTTTGTGATTTTGCCAAAGTTGTAGCTAAATATTTATACACTTGTCTTGAATTTTTTTCAGATCCACTTAAATATTTAGAAAAGCAAATTTTATTCCTTATGAAGCCGATAAGGAATAAAATAGTCTTATTCATTGCAACACTTTCTTTCACATAAACACTTGCAGTCACTAAGGGAATTTATTTTGTAACATATCAACTATAAATATTGTATTTATCTTTGAAATTTTGTATATTGCTTTTCATCTTTTTTTTTTTTTTTTTTTTTTTTTTCTTGTATGTATTGGTTTTTGTCATGGCCTGGTATTGTGATGCTGAGAATAGCATTAAGCCAAGAACCGTTGCCTTCATGTTTTTCTTTGAAATAAATTAGTGTCCGTACATTTCATTTGTACTTCATAAAGTTGCTATTATTTAGACTTTCCATCCTTTTTTTTTTTTATTATTTTTTTGAGGAAAAGTCAAATTCATTGTTTATTTTTATATTATTTTTAAGTTATCAGAACAAATAATTTTGAAATAAAAGTTGTTTGTTGTATAGTCAAATCAAAATTGTGCCACATGGCTGTAATGAATACTAGTAGAATATGTGCATGTGATACAGCCACAAAAAAGATGAATCTATTTTGTGGTTGCATTTTTTTTTTAAACCTTTTTTCCTTTTTTTTTTTTTTTTTTTTACTTTTTAAAATTTTTTTAAAGATTGTAAAAAGTCATTTTTAGCTGCCACCCATGACTTTGCCACATAGCTGAACTGTGTTTACTGGAAAAATTCAGAGGCCTAAAGTTTAAAATAAATTCACTTCTGATGTTTTAATTAAAATGTTTGCCACATTAACTTCTCTGATGCCTTAAAAGTGAACTTCTTTGAAGAACTTTTGTGCTGTTTTATCACAGGCTTACACCACAGTTGTTAATCACGACTTCATTTGGATGATTTCTGGTGTAAAAAAAAAAAAAAAAAAAAGCACAAACCCGGTGTACAATTATATCACTCCTTTATGTGTCTATTTTCTGCTGCACTCTGCATTCTCCCGAACCCTGCACTGTTTAAAAAAGATAAAGGTTTCACGTGAAATCGGGTTCATACATGATTTTTAAATGTTTGGGGTTTGTTTATTTAGGTTTATTGGTTTTTTTACGGAACTCTTTGTAACCGACCCGTAGATGACTGTACTTTTTAAACTGGAATGACCTCTGTCGTATATCGTGGCTGTGAGTGCCAAATCCATAGAGAGAAAGGTTGAGATTTTTTTTTTTTTATTTTTACTTTGCACTAAAGAGTTTGCAAACGCAGCACTGCAAAACATGTTGCAAACTGCAGCAGAATTAAAGTTTTAACCAAAAAGGAGGGATCATTTATTTTTAATTATTTTTTTTTCCTGGGCAAAAATGCACATTTTCGTAAAGCGTTTATTAAAGGGTTTAAAGGAACGATACAGCGTATCGCAGCCGATGGATGCCGCGCGCGTTTCCTTTGTGATAAGGAATAAGGCTTAGCTAAGTGGGAAAGCCTGAGAAGTCACTTTGGAACTGAATTGCCTCCGTTATATTTTGTCTAAGTGAGGTTTTGCTGAAAAGAAGAGGTCACGTGTACATGTCGAGAAAGTTTGCAAGATTCTTCATAAATGCAAGGTTTGTGTTTTAGATTTCTTAGTCAATGCACTCATTGCTTCATTGTCTCCAGACGGAAAGCTTCACTAAATGGTAGATTTTACTGTTAAAGACCCTACAATAAGATTGTTTTATCTGTACATTTTTTCATATATTTAACTGTATAAAAAATGTTCATTTTACACAATATTTAATTAAAGTATTTCTTGTCTGTGAATTTCATTTTTAGTACTTTTATCTGGTTTGATTATTAAAAAAGTGACTGAACACCAAACAAAGCCATGCAACACTGGGGGTTTCATTTCTACACAGCAGGATTTGAAGTTATGTCTCGGTTAAGAAAAAGCCCGGTCCTTGACGTGGGCTTTTCGGCACCGCGGGGCGGCCAGCCCAGGCTGCCCCGAGGGGGATGTGGAAGGAGACCCTGCTCCGCAGCCTGGCGAGGACTCGTTGCTCAGCCTTGGTGAAGCATTTAACCAACCCCCTGCTTCAGACACCCTTTTTGTAAAGCGAAGGTAACAGTAGAGTAATTTTTTTTTTTTTTTTTTTTTGCTATTTTAATACCGTATTGTAAAAGTCTGTAAACAGGAAAAGTTATTTTAAACGCAGCACGCCCCAAATTTTCCGTGCAGCGGTTTGACACCGAAGGTCGGCCGACGTACTCGTCTTTCCATGCTGATAAGGAAGCAAATGCTTTTGCTAATTATAATACCGAACGCAAACGTTTCACCCTCTGGACCGTAGGACGTGCAACGCGCACAGAGCGCGCTCGAAATACGAACGGACTGCGGCGGGCACGGCTCAGCCCCTGCTCGGAGGCATTTTGG
>NW_010542171.1:0-785 GCF_000687285.1 Phaethon lepturus
CCAGCACAGGGTTATAACAAGCAACGCTCCCCCCAGTCTCTTCAATTACATGCGGAGATCGGCATGACAAGTGCTCGGCGTCGCAGCTTACCACAGCTCACCAAAGGAAGCCCCGTAATGAAATTGCGAACTTCCCATTTCTCTCCCTTCGCAAGCGCAGGGCTGGCACGGCAGCAGCAAAGCGATGCTCCGGCCATTTGAAACCGTTTCCTTTATTTGACACAAACAAGGCCAGAGGGTCAGGGAAAGAAAAAGTGAGAGGAGATAGAAGGAGGTCAGTGATACGCATTTTCTCGAATCAAGTGCTAGCATTTTGAACAACTGGTTAAATACATTTATTATGGGTTTACAAGCTTGTAAGCACTGTTGCTATTTTGCCTCTTGATCATTCAGGTCTTCCTCTAGACACTTTCTCAGTGATACAGAAAATGTATTCCTCTATTTTCTAATTTTTACCAGTTGCAGAAACAGGGCTGGGAGTATTGCACCTGCCAGCCGTCTGAACATACACTATATCCTCCTGAAAGTTTATGTTAAAGTAGTGAGAGTTCATAATTCCACAATCACATCGGAGCTTCAAGAGAGTAATTTATTTTATCATTTGGTGAGATAAGTTACGGAGCATCTTACAGGAAAAGTCTGATGATATATTAGGCAAACTAAGCAGTCTCACATCTATCAGGTCAGTACTAAATGCTTGGCACAGCTGAATGAGAAGATAGCCTAAAAAGAAGGTTTAAAAACAACTATTTTTGAATATGATGTTCAAAAAATTTTACTCTTTC
>NW_010542171.1:816-10425 GCF_000687285.1 Phaethon lepturus
TCCCTTTCATTGAGCTTTAAATTTTAAAATGAAACCTACTAGAGCAACTCCTCCGTTTTTGCAACGTTCAGGGTAAGTGCAGAGGAAAAACGTTTTAAGTCCCTTCTGTGTATTGAAGGTTAAAATGGCCCTAGAAAATCTTCCCCTCATTTTCTGATTATTCTGAATGAAATGGGTTAGAATGATGCCGCAAGGGCGACTCGACAAGCCAAGATTAAGCTAAATCGTTTCAGTGATACTGGTGCAACGTAGAAACGTCTTTTAATGCAAACCTTGTCGGCGGGCAGCTACTAGCAGTGCAGAGGTACAGTGGAGCTACGTTCAGGGTAATGTCCCCTGCTGGGAAGGAAATGTCCCCTTTGGAAGGCCAGGTTTCTGAAGATACTGTCTGAACTAAATATTTCCTACTTAAAAATTGCAAGAATTTCATCCCAGCCATGCTGCCTGGTTTATGAAAGGGCACTTGATGATGAGCAGTGGAATTTAAAATAAAAAGATTTTTCTTTTCCCACTGTGGTCTATCTGCTAGTGCCGGCACAGTTATATTTTAGCGAGTCGATGCCCACACATCTCCTGTGGTCAATTGAAGTGTAAAACTGAAGAGGAAGTATTGCAAGTACGAGAGAGCATTGAGAGGAATGTGAGGTGGACAAAGCTGTGGAAAAATTCCGGAGCTTTAAAGAAGGTGGATTTGGGTCTGATGTGTGTGAACTGGAAAGGATGTAGGTGAGGAGAGCTAGTGAATGCCCCCAGGGAAGCTGGCTGAGTGATCACTGATCTAGTCTGATGTCCAAACAGAAAAAATAAGGAGGAGGAGAGGACTGTTTCAAGTAGAACTGAAACAGAATAATGGAGAAGTTTAAAGTGACTGGGGAAAGAGAGTGGGAATTGATTTGCTAATGCAAACTTTTTTTTTCAAGTCAAAAATGAAAAGTCTTCATCGGTTTCCAGTTATTTAACTTTAGCATTTTGCTTTCAAGGTTTTTTTTTTTCCCCAAGAAAGGCATGTCAAATGGAAATTTGATATTATTTTTTTTTATTATTCCAACATATTCCAAAATTAAGCATTTCATTTTCAAAATGCTGACCTAGAAAAAAATCCAATCTTTAATATCTTTTTCATTTAAAAGAAACTGATAGCTGAAATGGAATAGAAAGAGAATAGAGAGATTTTCCCTTCACTAGAAACTTTCCCACAGAGAAACTAGCTACCAATCATACAAAATTATTAATTGGCAAAGATTTGTTGACCAACAGGTAAAATTTCTGAGTACTTACTGTGAAGGCTAATGTTTATCCATACAATACATTTTCCGTTTTTGTGGGTTTTTGCTCAGAAGCTAAAAGAAGAAAGTAAATTAATATTAAAATATGCACAACTATGTTCTACAGGTAAGGAAGTAGCAACATGTGTGATGCCTGTGAAATATTATTCCTGTGGTTGTGTTACACGGTTTAATTAAATGTTCTTGTGCAAATTTTCACTCAAACAACCTCTGCTTCATGCACAGAGTGGCCCTCCTATAGAAATGAATCACCCGTTTGTATGGAATGGGCTTTCCTTAGAACCCTTTCGTCTTTAGTTGACAAATATGGATACGTGTTTGTGACGGATTGCAAGGCAAAAGGTGATTTCGTGGTTAGGGAACATTACATGTCACCTGAAGAACCGAGCAATCAGTTTGCCTCTGCTACAGAGTTTTTAATCTGATTCTGGGCCAGTCTCTCAAGCCCAAATGTTCACAGTTGGCTCTACTGGGTTAGGTATCATCTAGAAACATCTACAATGCCACATGCCACAATGCTTTCTGTCTTCAGCCTACTTGTATACTCCACATTAGGCACCCAAAACTTCTACACTAGTCAGATGATTGTAGAGTTTTAATTCTGGGCCCAAATAGGTTTATTTCCAATGTAAAATACGAAAAAGTCATGGCCTCAGTACCACAGAACTGCCTACGACAGAACTGATAATGTTTTTATGCAGTGCATCATTCCAGTGGCATGTAGTAAGAAATATCAGGCAAAATCTATTGATTGTAGGAGATAAAAATGCATGGTGATTAACTACCTTTGCTTTAAATAAGACTGACCTCTACAAAAACTAAGTATTGGATCATTAAAGAGAATATCCTCATATCTAAGAGCAGGATACAGAATTACAGTCACACGGGCAGCCTTGAGTATTGATGGCATTGGCTAATTTTTGGTTGGCTGATATAGCAACATCATGGCTCTTTGCATATCACTTCTCATTGTAATGTGTAATAGTGAGTGCATGTGTTAAGTCTGATCCTTACATGAGGATTAACACATGCAGTTACACATCTTTAAGCCAAAGTAGTACTTATACATATAGAAAACATAGAAAAATGAGGGCTATTATCAGCATAGACATGAAACCTATTATCAGATTACCAAAGGAAGCGGTGTGTGAATTTGATTATTGCCAATGTTGTTACTTATTTTTATCGCCGTGGCTTCGACGAGCACTCAGACTGCAAGAGCTCTCAGACACGCTGCATTAGACGTAGCATAAGTGGAAAAAGACTTTTGGTGCTTCCAGAGAACTTACTATCTAAGCATTAAACAAAAGCAACAAGGCAGTGCGGCTAATGGCTGCACACGGCAGTGTGGGGAGCATCGGTCAGCACCATCGCAAATACTGTCCAAGCTTTTTGAAGGTATCACGAGAAAGAAAATCTCTAAGAAGCAGTTAGAAAACAAGTGAGATAGCTAGCTTTGCAGTTTTTACCTTTTTTACCGTTTTTTCTTCCAAGTGTGAGTGGAATCACGGAAAAAAAGGCAGAGAGATGCATTTCAACTTTAAGAGTTGGCAACAGCGACTGGTATCATATGCCAGGCTGACATGGGTGTTGAGCTCTTGACAGTAAGAAAGTGATGACTGGCAGGATGGAAAAGGGCAATGGGAGAATCCTTAAAGTGAAGACAAGTAGCTTAAGTTCGATAGAAGAGGCTGCCAGAGACAGAAATTGCTATTGCCACGGTGCCTGAAATGGCCAAAGTGGCAGGTTGTACAACTACAACCTTTGCAAGAACGCTTGGGAAAGTTATAAGTCACATAAAACTGAATCGATAGATTTCTTTAGCTATCCTTTTACTTTCTATGATAGAATTCCTTCTGACAGACATTAGAAGTTGTCCTGAAATTATTTTGAGAACTGTTTATTTTATAATGGAAAAATATAAATGCAGAGCTCTAGTTTTGCCAGCACATGAACTGTAGATTTCTGGTGCTGCTTCTTTACGATTTTCCATTTCTTTATTAACGTAAAAACAGAAAAGCTTTTTTTTTCTGTATGCATATACAAGGGGTTTTACTAGTTTTCCTCTAATACCAAATGTTTCAGAAAGAGGAACTATAGCTGTGCGCTTTAGAAAGCTTCCAAAAAGATTTAGGTCATAAAATGAAGCTGGTTAGATCTATTTCCTTTTCCATTTTGCCTTGTTCCAAGTCCTGTTCCCAAAATAGTGAGACAGCTTTTTTCTGAGTCAGCAAATGATAGAGCTGACATTAGTGCTGAACCAGGATTTAGGTTTTCTAAGATTCCACACTTTTGTCTGAATCCAGGGACTTGCTATGATATCATCAACACATCATAAGTATTCAGTGGTCTGATGACAATTTTACGCTTTAAAAAATTGTGCTGTTATCATCTTCTGGAATACACTATTTTGGATCTTGTCTTGATCCAATGTAATTCAGGAGAAGTAATGCAGAATCAGACATGCTGTGTGCCATTACACTGCCATGAAATCAGCAACGCAAATGTTGCACTGATGTGGTAGTAGCTGAGAATTAAAACATGATGATAATGAAAGCAACAGTGATTTTATTTTGTTTTTCATCCTCCATTCTACTTCATTTTTCTATATTTGAATTCCTGAAAAAAAAGAACAGACGTAACTCATGCATCCAGAGCTACGGGTGTTTCAACATCACCTTAACTAATATATACAGTATTTAATATAAAACTGAAAGAAAGCACAAACAGAAGGTTGAAAGTATATGACGGAAGGGCCTACAGCAGTCCAAATTTGTATCAGTGCCAAAACTGTCTCCGCTGTTGGTGGTTCTCCAAACGCTGAGGTGAGATGTGTAAAAGAGCAGAGTCCCACTCAAGCTGCTATGTTTCTGCGTGCGCATATGGAAGTCACATTGTTCTGAATACGAGATGAATATCATAGAATGTAAATTTAGGTCACTTTAAGTGACTGAAATCAATTCAGTTCGGAACTGTTATTTGACGGCAGAATTATCTGGTAGACAATTCTTTTTGTGTAGAATTTTCACTGAAGACATTTGGAGTTTTCCATATACAGATTCTAGTGATTTAAGGACTCTATGTATTCAATTCAATCTATTTTCATTTAAAAAAAAATAAAATCAGTATTTTTAACGTCTTTTGAACTTTTCTCAAGCCAGAGAAATAAACACTTTTGAACAGAAAAGATTTGGAAATCCAGAATGAGGATAATCCTGAAATAGCATAAATGTTCAGTTAAAAAGCTGAATTCTGGTCTAGCAAAGTTGACACAAGGGCATCAATATTAGCATCTGTGGTAAAGTTTCTGATCGCTCTGTCAGCGTATATGAATGCTTGCTTTTTCTGTGCCACTCCCTTGGTTTTCCTAAATGGAAATCTCGCTAGAGAGGATTGGCTTTCTGCATCATATTTCTTGTAACTTTTTAAAAGGTAATGCTGACAGGTTGTGGTGCAGTTAACACGCCTGCATATTAACAGGACTCTTGATTACTGTTGCCATAGTATGGCTGGTCTGGCACCAGATGGAAGGACTAAAAAAAGCTCTCTGCTTGGTAAACTACCAGAGTTACCACACTCTCTCATCTCCGTATCTGATACCTGGTCAGTGGCGCGGTTGTAGGGTTGACCTACTTGTTATGTGTCCTTGCTCCGCAAAGCGGTAGGTAAGAAGTACCCCTGAAGCCTGGAGAGCAGACAGCTTGCTTCCTGACGGGCACCCTCCTTCTTCCTGGGTTCTCCCGTCATCAGATTGCCCTGCTTTTCACACACGGAAGGAAGACCCCAAGTCGTTACGAGCATGTGGGGTTCCACGTATGATTACACCAACATGCATAGCATAGTACCGTACCAACATGGGAAATTAGCGTTTTCAGCTCATGCTGTTTCTTTCCCACAAGAATCTTGGTTTGAATGCCTAGCAGTGTATCCCATTTCAGAAAACAAAACAAAACAAAACAAAAAAAATCTTTCACTGAGAAGTTACATTCCATTACCATGGAAACACATGATAAACCCTACAAACAGGGTTCAAATAGGAAATAATGTTTAGGAACACAGATCCAAAACCAACTAGACTTACATACATTGTTCCTCAGTAATAATACACGATCTATATTTCTATAAGTGAGATGTTATGAGACTATACGAGAAGCAAGGATTGTAAAAAAAAAGTTATTTTCTCTGATTAGCTGATACAATTGCAAAAAGGACACAAGCTTTCAGATACCGAGTTCCTCAGTTCCTTCACCAGGCTCCGCTATCAGGTATGATAGGAAAGTGTTTTCATTAAAAATAAGATATCACTTGACAGGGAAAGCAAGTGTGTATATATATTTATGTATTTAAATTTTATAAAGAGCACTGCAATGTCCAAAGCTTCTGTGAAATTGGGGGAAACAAGCACTCTAAAAATAAAGTCTCAAAGAGAGAGTCAAAAAAAAAAAAAAGAGTCTCAAAAGAGGCTGGAAAGACCCAAGAAAGTTGTGGGTTAAACTGATATTTTTTGTAACATGCGGTTCCCCAGTGTCTGTGTGTACACAGAGAGGTTGTAGCCCCACGGTAAATGTGTGCTGCGCCTCTGTTAGGCTCACTAATCCAGCTCTTCTCCGGCAACTCCTGTGATGCCAAACCTCTGAGCCACTTCAAAGAACTGCTGTTTTAAAAAGTATCAAAGACATGCTGGGGGGGGGGGGGGTTACCCTCTGAATAGAGAACGGTGGCTGTCCAGTGGTCCTAAAGAAAAGTAACTGGCAGAGTATTGTATAGAGTAGGCAATGTTTAGGCCAGAGCAAGTACTTAGTTTAGCATTTGCAGCCCCATGACACACCAAAGCCTTTGTACTATTAGAAAAAGGAAGAGAGAGTTCCCTCTGCCAGATACAAACCGGCTCTGGCTTCTGGTGCTGAACTTCCACGCTGCCATTCAGAAGGCAAGAAGGCCTCTCACCAGTGACCTAGGAAGAAGACGACCCCAGCACAAAATGGTCTTTCTCATAAAAGTACTAACAAAACAAAACCAAAACAGAATTATAATTTTTCTGGGGAAGAAACATGAGATACGCATGAGCCCTTTACCAGCAGAGGAATTTCTGCAATTCTGCAGAGTGCGTGGAATAGCCCAAATACAAGAGCTGTTGTAATGGCACTCAGTTGGAGCCGTCTCCCACCTCCGTCATGACTTCACTGTTTGTGGCATATATCAAACAAAACCAATGAGCCACAGCATCATGCGCTTTCCTTTCTGGAAGACAAGGCACCAGCATGAGTTATAAACAACACATACATTAGTGAAGATATTTCAGGATCTTGTGGTGCAGCTTTTCTGTGCTAGGGCAAAACTATTAGACCTAAAATTTCCATTTGTAGGAAAGACCGTATCGCTCAATTCTTCAGCTACTATTTGTTTGTAGGCTGCTACAATTATGCCATATATGATTTCATTATTAGGGTTAGCAGAACCATGGCTAATGGAATCAGTATCATGGCTACAGCAAGCTTTTGTGAATTCTCCCTGCCAGTTTTCTGCATAACTACACTTCTGTCACTCAAGCAGCACAGGAGTACTCTACCAATTAATTGTAAACCAGGGGGAAACTTTTAATGGACCTCTTCTTGAGATCTTGTGTTAAAAAAAGAAAAGTTCCCATGAGTGAAGTATAAGTTAGCTTTTCCAGGGGGAAAAAAAGGAATGAATTACATTTCTCTTCTTGTCCTTTAAATGAATAGCATAGTTTGGGTGAAATTATCGGGCAATTGCATGCCTTTTATGCAGATAATGCTATTTGATGAAAGCGGTGTTTTGATCTGCTGAGGATAATACAGATCCAGGGTTGGATTCATTGGTGAGAGTAAAGCTGTCTTCTGTGATAACTTCATCTCAGCATGAGGTCAGACGGGGAAAACTGGGATGGGGGATTAAAAAATGACACAGTCGGAGCAGTATTCAGTTCCCTGCTGTGCTCCTGGCTGCACACTATAGCTTATGTTTCTGATCTGTTATGGTATTGTCTGCTTTTCTCTCCCAGAGCAGAAAGAGATTGCTTAAAACTTTTCTTTTTTCAGCTAGAGGGATTAGTTCAGTGCAGCTTTTTTAATTAAAGAAACTGTATCTTTTTCAATGTAATTTAAGGCTGTACAAGAAGGCCATCAGCATTCATAGCTTAGCACTATTACCTGTAACAAAGCCTAGCCCTGCATTTTACATTCAGAACAAGAAATTGCTATTAAGAGTTTTGAGGGTTAAAAATTGATAATTGGCCCTATGACTGAAAGAATTGTGGTTAACCATTATCTCTGAAAAGTTTTCTGTGGACGAACTTCAGACAGCTTTGCTGTTAGTTTGTCTGAGCTTTCTTAATTAAATTTCCATGACATCAGGAGAGTGGTTAAAAAATATTCTGATATGTGGAAATGGACCGAAGTGTATTTTCTCCACAAAAAATACCCTCAAATATTAAAATGGCCACATCTATTGAAAATGTCTCTGCAATGCCAGCAGCTTCCTCTTTAGGTCCACATTTATTTTCCCTCAACAGATTTTCTAAAAATATAACTAGTGCCTTTATTAATTAATAATAAGATGCAAATAATAGACAGATGTTCGTGATACCTAACGCATGTGTACGCATGTCTGTAGCTGTGTTTGTGTGTTTGTGCGCATATGTCTATATTCATATGTATATACATACAAATATGTATTCACATATAGATAGATATACATCCACTCATACTTATTTTTTTTTTTTTTTCAGCTCAGAGAGTTGAATTTACAGCTCAATTTAAACAAGGTTAATGGCTAAAACCTTCAAATGTTTCAAATAAGGCCCATATGGTGATCACTTTACAAAGCATACAGGGACTGTGCTTAGGTTGCAACATACACATTTCCAACTAAATTCCATGCCAGATCAATTAGAAACAGTTGTCCTGAGCAGAGAGGAACAAACACAGATTGTTACCACTCTGTTGCCTGAACTCTTGTCTTCCAGGAATGAAAGCAGTCATCTTGAATACAACATATTTTACTACCAGCAGGCTAAGAAATTTTTTAAACCAGTAATATTTTAATAAAACCTCTGTTTAGGCACATCAGAGCAATTAACAACCAAATTATCAAAATAAAATAGCAGATCATTGTCCCTTGTTAAAGCTTTTAGTTAGAGGTATGTTTCCTAGACTGCACTTATTAGTGATGTTGTCTACTAGGAGGAGTACATGGCAGGGGAAAAGGAGGGGGAAAGGAAAGAGAGAGACAACAGAAAAGTACATTTGATTTCTTTTTCCTCATTCTATGTGTTTATCTTTTCTTCAAATAATCTTTTCTGTAGATTTCCTTTATTTGAACAGTTAATTGGTGGAATTTCTTACAATGATTTTTTTTTCGTACATCTTTCAGCTAGAAAACTGTAAAGGGGAAAAAAAAGAATTATGGATATGAAGCTTATTTAAAACAAGGCCTCTTCCTTCTTGTAAAAATCATAAATTCCGAATAAATGTGACTTTATTCCATAAACCTCTGCATGAGCATGTAAAATCTGTATACAGACTTCTGAATCACTATAAATATTCTGCATTCCTCCTGTTAATGGAAAGTATGGACAGTTACCCCCAGCTATAGTTTGCTGGGAAAGTATTATACCAGCAAACACAAATCTTCAGTTTTTCCTGGCCTGGTGTACTAGTTCACGCTGATGGCAGTAATGGCATTTTGTGATGGCTCCTACTTATGAACACAAGGTGATTAAAACGATTCTCTGCTTGATTTTAAGGCCAGAAGTTTAGCTCAGCCAGTAGTTCCTAATGCAGTCAGTATTAACACCATATGAAAGGCATTTTTGTATTCCAAATCATATGCAAACTCCTTCAGGTTCTTTCCTGAGGACCCAATGAAGAGGGTCAGCAGTTGTGAGTAGCTGAAGTGCGTCATTTTCACCAGAGGTCAGCTTCCCATATAGCTTTGTTTTACGCAGTGGAACACAAACTAATGTAGTGGAAAAGCATGACCCCCATTTAAAGGTTGATTTGTATGATAATCAGTACATTTAGTGGCTTCAAAATGAATGTGTGTGTAAGGCCCTATCTTGCTTTAATTAAGGTAATTAAGACATATTTCCCTCTGCAGACAGCTATTTAATTTTATGGCTTTGTCAGTGATCAGATTGGAATATTTGTTTTACAATTTTACCACAATTCAATACCGGGTGAAAGTGCCTTTTCTCGATCTACTTCTGGCAGCAGGGTGTAAAAACTGGTGAGAGAGCGCGGCTCTTCCCGCGGATTTTTCGCATTTCAGCGCCGCGCGTGTGTCCCGTCCCGTCTCTTCC
>NW_010542172.1:0-1880 GCF_000687285.1 Phaethon lepturus
GGGGCCTTCTTGCCATTAAGGGACTTTGTCGTTGAGAACATTTGTCCACGTTAATTAAGCCGCATCTCTTGCCCGGGGAGCAGCGAGATGTGGGCAGGCTCCTCGGCCCTGCCGGCGTGCCCGAGCCCCCCCTCGCTTCTCCCAGAGCTGGGTTTTTAACAGCCTCATTAGCGGCGCTTTCTTCCCCTTCGAAGCTAATGAGAGCTTCTGCCAAGCCGCTGGAAGGTGCTGGTCCCGCTGGCGGTCCTGATGGGGGATACGCAGGCGCTGGTCCCCGGGTCCAGCTCTGCGGCCGCCCTGGGCTGGGTGGGGGGCTCTGCCCCTGCTCCCGGCCCCCAGAACCCTTCTCCCCCCTCACCATGTGCCCCAGCTTTCTCTTCACCTCTGAGCTTCTCCCACAGGCCACCCATGGGGGAGTTTCTGCTTTTGCCGCAGATCCAGTTATCTCCTCCCCAGCCCCGAGTTTCAGAGGGAAGTGCATGAAATGTTAGAAAAAAAAAAAAGAAATGGGCACAGCTGAGGGCTCGGGCAACCATGTGAACGTGCTGTCCGTCCACCTGTCCATCTGCTGGCCACCAGCTGGGACCCTCCATGTGTGGGTGTTGCTCATCAGCCCCACGGTCATGCTTGGGAGCACCATGCAACACTTGGTGTTGGGCAGGGGTCCTCCAGTGGGAACGTCACGCACTGGGTCACGTCTTCAGGTGCTCACCTCTCCTCCCCCATGCAGGTGGCCAACCTGCTGCGGCTCTTCCAGATCCCGCAGATCAGCTATGCCTCCACCAGTGCCAAGCTCAGCGACAAGTCCCGCTACGACTACTTCGCCCGCACCGTCCCACCAGACTTCTACCAAGCCAAAGCCATGGCGGAGATCCTACGCTTTTTCAACTGGACCTACATCTCCACCGTGGCCTCGGAGGGTGACTATGGGGAGACGGGGATTGAAGCCTTTGAGCAAGAAGCCCGCATGCGCAACATCTGCATTGCCACCTCGGAGAAGGTGGGGCGCTCCATGAACAAGAAGACCTATGACGGGGTGGTCCGGGCTCTGCTGCAGAAGCCAAATGCCAGAGTGATTGTGCTGTTCACCCGAAGCGAAGATGCCCGGGAGCTGCTGGCGGCTGCCCAGAGAGCCAACGTGTCCTTCATGTGGGTGGCCAGCGATGGGTGGGGAGCCCTGGAGAGCGTGGTGGCCGGGAGTGAAGCAGTGGCGGAGGGAGCAATCACCATTGAGCTGGCAGCCTACCCCATTAAGGAGTTTGCTGCCTACTTCCGTAACCTCAACCCCTACAATAACAGCCGAAATCCCTGGTTTCGGGAGTTTTGGGAGCAGAAGTTCAAGTGCAGCTTCCACATGCAGGACTGTAGCCGGTACTCCCTCAAGACAGGCAAGTTTGAGCCAGAGTCCAAGATCACGTTCGTGGTCAACGCAGTCTATGCTATGGCTCACTCTCTCCACAACATGCACCAGGCGCTGTGCCCCAACGCCACCAAGCTCTGCGATGCCATGAAGCCTGTCAATGGCAAGAGGTTCTACAAGGACTTTATGCTCAACGTTAATTTTGATGGTGAGTCCAGAGATGGAGATGGGGTTTGGCTGCCTAGCGGGAAAGGGATGGGTGGAGGGGCAGGGAAAGGTGGGACACCCAGATTTCACCAGTTCCTTCAGCTTGCCCACACCCAGGGACCGCTGTGCTGTGAGCTGTGGTTGTCCTGAGGATGCCAACAGCCCACCATCACCCCTGGACAGCAATCCAGGCCTTCTGTCCCATGTGTGGAGAAGCTGGTGGCCAACTCCATTCTGCTAGAGCTGGGTGGGACCAGCCCCACCAAGGACCCTCCAGAAACGTGGGTCCCTGGGGGCTACACTTGCAAGCACT
>NW_010542173.1:0-279 GCF_000687285.1 Phaethon lepturus
CAGGAGACCCACATGCCCCTCACTCCCTTTGAGTTCTGCAGCACCCCAAGGGCACCGGCAGTGCCGGGGGACGCGCCGGCAGAAGCACTTCCACGCCAGCGAGCGATGGGATGAGCCGCAGGCTCCGATTCCTGGCCGCATCTGACACTCGTCTTTTTGAGAGCCAAAACGGTCTCCCCAAAACCAGCGTGGGAGCTCTGCTCCCACTCGCTTCAGAGGGGGGAACGACGGCAGAGAGACCGAAAGTCGTGGCAGGGGGGGGGGCGGGGGGGCCGCGGC
>NW_010542173.1:310-1273 GCF_000687285.1 Phaethon lepturus
CGGCACGGGACGGCCTCTTGGCTTTGAAACCAGCCCTCAACCGGCTCCTCTTCCGTCCTCCCTGCGCTTGGTGCAAGGAAAGGAGCAGATGTTTTTCCCACTTTAGCTTTTTGGGTGTCTTTTTTTTTTTTTTCTTATTTTTTTTAATAGCCTGAGGGTGTAGGTGGCTGCATATCTTGGAAGACCCAGGAGTCTCCTATGCCTCCTACCCGCTGGCACGGGGCAAGGGAAAGCAAGTTCCACCGCCGAGAGGCTGCGTACCAGCTGTACGAAGCCATCAGCCTGGTGTGGGAAGGGAGTTACTCAGCATTTGGTTCCCAAGAGAAAAAAAAAAAAAAAATTACAGCTCAAACTGACTTTCCAAAATACTTTTGAGGTTCATAGTAATGTTCTCGTCTTTGTCTCATAAATATCCTGGGTTGGATCCTTCCCTCGTTTCCACCCTGTGGCTCATGGAGAGGCACCGGAGCTCGGCTGCTGCGCATTATTATGACTATTTTTATTTTTTATTTCTTTGGATACATGATCTCAGCTGATTGGAAAACAAACCCCAGAGAATCCTTGAGGAGAGACTGCAAACAGCTCTTGGTGAGATGACTAATCCCATCTCTATCTAAACCAACAGGGTGCTAAAAATAGCCCTATTTCTAACAATAAATATAATAAAATAACTAACTGACAACAAACAGCCCCAAAAAGCCAAACACACCGAAAAGTCCACTAGAAATACATATCGTGAAGGGGGAAGGAGCCAGCAGGAAACTGTGTCACCGAGTCAGAGGGGTGATGATGGCGGAGGTGCCCGCGTCACCGGTGTCGCTGGGGTCGGATCCGGCCTCTCCACTGAGCGCGCTTTACCTCTCGCCCTAACGGAGATATCTGTGCCTTTGCTTAGCTTGTCCCAGATTAACGTGGGGAAAGGCGCGGCGGCCACGCTCCGGCGCGGCGTGCGCGCACCGGACC
>NW_010542174.1:0-14993 GCF_000687285.1 Phaethon lepturus
GCAGCAGCGGGGCAGGTTCCGGCTGTTTCACCTTTTCCTCGTGGGAAATTATTTGTAGAAAATTATTTGCCTGGGGGAAAAAAAAAAAAGTATGATTTTGTGCGTCTGTGTTTAGTTATTTGTATTTCTTTTTTAATTTTTTTTAATGAACTGAATAATTTTACCAAATGGTAATAATTTTCCACTGTAAATTTTTTTTTTTCCTCCCTGACCTTACAACTCAGAGGGTAGATTTAGGCTAGATGTAAAGAAGAAATTTTCCACCATGAGGGTGGTGAAACACTGGCACAGGTTGCCCAGAGAGCTGGTAGATGCCCCATCCCCAGAAACATTCCAGGTCAGGTTTGAGGGGCCTCTGAGCAACCTGATCTAGTTGCAGATGTTCCTGCTCATTGCAGGGGCTTTGGACTAGATGACCTCTAAAGGTCCCTTCCAACCCAAACTGTTCTGTGATTCTATGAAATGTGATTCTATGATTCTATGAAATGAAGTCAGAGAAAACATCTAAGCCTTAAGTCCATTTTAGGTGTTCATGTGGTACTGGGATTTGATTTACTTTTATTACATTGAAAGAATCAATATGTTGCTGTAATTCAGAAAATGCTTGAACCGAACTAAGTGTAGGGTTTTTTTTATTTGTTAATGATTAATTAAGTAACAATGCTGTAAGCAGGAGAGCAGGACCTGAAGTACAATTTTAGGTTATGATACCTGATGATAGAGTGGATTATAAACTACATTAGCTGTAAATAAAGTTAAGTACTATATAATATACATACAGTAGATCTTCTGCAGCTGTATATGTTCCATTTTCTTTGTGTGGCCAATCTTTGTGGGTTAATATTTCTATAGTCTTTGATTATTATTAAAGATAGATTTAAATATGTAGATGAAAATTTCATCCCCAAACTCTCATCATAGCATCATTTACAAATGCTGTTTAAGCTGTCTGCTTTCTAGGCATTCATTTTTGTTTCTAATTACACACAGTAATCATACAATGGTGAAAAATGAACAGTGAAAGTCAAGAGGTGATGGATGCAGTGCAAAATGCAATTTAAGTTATTTAGCTCAAATATTTTAAGAATACATTTCAATATCAGAAGTGTTGCTGGAGGAATGAAGGCCACAATACAGGAATTCCATGGAATATACAAACTTGAATATATCAAAGGAAATTAATCCAAGCCCAGATACGTGCTTCAGACTGGGTGAAGTTTATTGCTTTGTTTATATTACAGATGCACTAACTTTGAAATAGTGAGGGATATTAGGTTTTAAAGGCTCTCAGTTTCTTTTCTGCTTTGCAAATAAACTACTGGCCGTTGGTATGAGCGGGCTATTTCTCTTTGCAGTGCTACAATCAATTACATTGTTAGAGAGCGGCTTCTATTCACAGGCTCTGCCTGAGATGTAAATAAGTGTCTTTATAAGGAGGAAGACACATGTCATCATATATAAAGTAACCCAGTAAGAAATGCATTGTGAATGATTCATAAAGACCATGACCTTTTCCAGCCCTGGCAATTTAAATATATTTGGTTGATTAGAAGTTGGCTATAATCTTGAAAGCTATCTCCTTCATTCCACTGTTTTCTTTTCTAGTATTTCTTCCGTAGACACTTTTGCTCACCTAGATCAACATCTTAATATTTTCAAGTTCTTTTCTTAGATGGTTACCTACATAACCACCAAACACAATGGTTTCTCTGGAGCAGACCAGCTGCAACCATAGAATGACCTGTAAAACCATGCTTTCAATTCACTGTCTGTGTATGTGTGGCACCAGTGTACAGCAGCCTTTGAACTGCATTTTTTTCTGTTTTACCTTTCAGCTTTTAATAATTTTCAGCATCAGATACTTTATAACCACAGCTCTAGCAACTTGACAAAATATCTAGCATCGGCTGTATCTGCATGCAGTTATCCTGATGCACCCACTATGCCCAGAACCCACTGGTAATCAAGCAAAGAAAGAAACCTATGTCTTCGGAGACTCGGGATCCAATCTGTGCTTTCTGAGGGCTTAAGCAGGGCTTAAGCAACTCACAGGTCTTCCATTGTCCCCTTGCCCCAAAACCATATTGCCCTAAAGCCAGCGATTCCGAACCTTCTCCGTATGTGACTGCATATGGTGGCGGAGCAAGCTTTGGGGAATCTCCCGTAAATGTTAGCACCTTTGCTAGGCTACTGCTAAGGACAAGCAAGGGGATTTGATGTGGGGGAGGGAGGTATAAATTGCTGTAGGAATAATCCCAGCCCCAGATATAATAAAAAAAAGCAGTGAAAACCAGGAAAATATTGTAACTTGTATTTGCTTTGGGTGAGCGTGAACTGTCATATGGCGATCAAAAGAATTTGCTTTGCAAGAGTAATTTTTTGTTGCAGGTGAATGGTATGCACATAACAGATTTAGTGGAATCTGTGTTTTCTATTTAAATATATAAATTAAAGCTGAGTGCAAAGTGCTGTTTGCACATCAATAATTGCCTTGTGTCCAATTGCCAGCCAGGCTCAACCGCTCCACGAACACCCAAGAGGGGCCTGATTGCTGTCTTTATCTCTGCTTTTTGTCCTTGACTACAGCATGTAGTTTTGGCTTGAAAAACGTGGTTTTGCTGCAGAGTAACGAATGGACACAAACCATCCTGAGATAAAGTCACCGTAGGAAAACACTGTGGGTTTTTCTCAAAAGGTGAAACATCTTGAGGAATGAATGACATCTCTGGTGCGGTTGATCTCACCTATTTTACCTCATGATGCAGCTAAAGAGTTTTTTCTTCAGCGTAGCTTCATGCAGATACAGCTTATGTATTAGTTACCTTCAAAGGTCATATACTTTTTCTGACCAGGGGAGTAAAAGTTTGCAGAAATGGTTCCACAAGAGCTGATAACTCCTCTGTCATTTGAAGTGGAGCATGGATATATGTCTCATTTTGGTTAGGCTGCTAAACTATGATAGTCTAAGTTTCAGGCAGATGCAACCGGTTCCAGGACTAGGGACATGGATGTTATTTATCCTCATGGCCAATACAAAGAACTTTTCCCTCTGCATGGCGTAAACTTCAACTACAGATCTGTTCATTTACTTCTCCTTAAGTCCAGTCACACAGAAATTCACCACAGATCCAAATTATAGAGAAAACTAGGCCCATCAGTCACCCATTCCTTTTAAAAATAAAAATAAATAGTAATCAAGCTTGGAATTACTCAAATAAAGGCTGCAGCCAATACGTCATTGGTGAAAAACAAGTAGACATTTTGATTTTCCTAAAGCTGGTCATCTGAAAAAGATTTAGCAGAAGTGGAAAAGCCACAGCAAAGAAGAAAGAGTATAGAGAAAGATCTGGAATAGCTTCCAGTAGCCTGGAGTGGGTCAGGCTGGGAAAGAAACAGCTGGGGAAGGTCTAAAAGTCGCAAGTGATAGGAAGAAGGTGAGCGAGGAAAACCTCTTTCTTCCCCCGTGGGAACAAGGGAGCACCAGCTAAAACTCCCAGGTGGCAGGTTCCAGGCGCGTGCAAGGCGCGGGCTCTGCCTGCAGCGCACGGATAAACCGTGATGCCCCTTGCTGCAGGACCCGCGGGCGTCGGGAGCTTTCAGGGCA
This sequence comes from Phaethon lepturus, assembly GCF_000687285.1. NCBI lineage: Eukaryota > Metazoa > Chordata > Aves > Phaethontiformes > Phaethontidae > Phaethon > Phaethon lepturus. The sequence continues at coordinate 3,605 of NW_010542174.1, forward strand.
GGGGCGTGCGCGGAGGGCTCAAACACGAAGGGCTCGGTCCAGCCGCTGGCGCCTTCTGGCGACCCTTGAGGTGCCCGAGGGTGCCCACGGCACCTCGCCGGGGCTGGCGCGGACTGGCGCGGTGGAGCCGTGCGTGTCTGGGGAGGGAGCTGGAGGCCCGGTGGGGTGTCGCTGGGCACCCCCGGGGGACATGGACACCCCCAGTAAGGGGGGTCGAGTGCCGGGATTCGAGGGGCTCCGAACGAGATGTGACAGGTCAGCTTAGCTGGCGTCTTGCTCACCGGAAAGGTGAAGCACTTGTGTTCCTGGAGCATGGGCAGTGAGTAGAGGAGGGGAATTTAAATGGTCTTAAAATGAAGCAAGAGCTGCCTTGTGACACGTACCGAAGAAAGGCTATTAAGTTTTGTGTCTGAGCAGTGGAACGAGGAGAAACACAGAAGCTGCAGGCTTTGATTTCCAAAGTATCTGTTGGGTTGCCAGGACGTGTCAGATCTATGAAATGTTTTACTTAAGATCGGTTAGCTTCGTGGGCTTGGGGCAGATTTTTTTTTCTATTTTTCATGGCAATGTCAGTGCTATTATGGGCCTTCGCTGGGGGTGGCACCCGTGGTGAATTGCAGCTGGCTCTGCTGGTGTGCAGCTCACCCTGCGCCAGACTCCTTGGCTTCGCGGGCGCTGAGGAGCTGCTTCGGGGCACCACGGGGGACTGCAAACCCCATTTTTTTAGCAGCTCGGGGCACCAAGGGGGAATGCAAACCCCGTTTTTTTAGCAGCGAGCGGGGGGCAAACCAGCGCGGGGACCTGGCTCTCCCCCAGCACGGCAGGACACGCAGTGAGGGGGTGGGAAGGACCCGGGCAAGGCCAGGGAGAGCAGATCTGGTTGTCTGCAGCCCACCAAAGGTCTCAAGGGCGCTTCACGACAGTGGCCGAGATGAACGCAGTCGTGTCACGTGAACTGGTCCTGGGGCCGACCCTTCTTCCATCAGTTGCAGAAGCTGAACCTGCTCTCTAAACGCCACCCCTTCCTCGCAAGCTCGGAACCAGACCCTCATTTGCCTCCTGGATCTTAATATACAGCACTTTGGCATGCACAAATATTCCCGGAGCTGGATCTGGGCTCTGCTGTATTCTTTGCTATTCTCCCTCTTCCAGCTGCACGCATGGAGGAGAGCGCTGGGTGGCTTCCAGGCGACCGCCCTGCGCCGGCCATAGCCGTGCGCCCAGGCAGAGTAGAAGTTATGGATGGATGGCACATAAAAGCAGACAAGCAATGCCACTGCAGGCTTGCCTTGCTGTTACTTATCTGCTGCGGTTAGCGTGTTTTCTGTTTACGGTGGCCAAATCAGAACTTTGCATCGCGAAGCCAGAATTGCATCTGTCTTTAATGGTTGGCTACAGCCAGCCTTACTCCTTCTGAGTCCCAAATCCTCCCTTATTGCTATTACTTTATATTTACTGTGGAGTTCATGAAGTGCTGTCTGAGTGCTGCACAGGCTGTGAACTCCCTTGGAGAGCCATGCTTTCTGAAATAAAGCTCTGCACAGGCTGTAACTAGTGCACGCTGATACTGGTATTATTTTAATGCAGTTGAAATAGATTGAAATGAGTAACTCCAGCGATATGGGAGTTTAAGTGACTCTCTGTTGAGTCTGGCTGATGCTTTATGAAGCAGTGCATAATTTGGATCACATATACAATTAACCTGTTTTGCAATCTGTGTCATCCTCCAAAGTTTTGATAAACTGTCTTGCTATAATCTTACTTTTTCTTTTACAAGTAACCAGTCCTGTATACTATGCCAAACTACTGTGATATACACATTTGTTTATTCTAAATAAGCACGAAAGATGTGATCCTAAACAAATACCAAAGACAAAAAACACCTGAAAGATTAGAGCTTTCAAATGGGTTTTTAAACACTAAAAAGAAGCATAGCCTTTTTTGGTAAATGTCCAGCAAGTCTTAATAGAAAAGCAACTTGCTGAATTTGTTGTAAATGGTCAAGCTGCACCACATGCTCAAATAATGTAATCTAAGTCAAATACTGTGGTTCCTGGTTGCTTACCTGACAGACTTTGATGGCATGTTTGCAAAGCCAGAATCACCAAATCATTTAGGTTGGAAACGACCCTTAAGATCATCGAGTCCAACCATCAACCTGATACTGCCAAGTCCACCACTAAACCATGTCCCTAGAGGCTAGCTTTGCCTCATTAAACTCCAGTTAGGTAGCCTGGAGCTTTTGCAGGATAATTTAGTTAGTCCAGTTAGCTACAGCTACTAGACTGTGTTAAGTGTATATATACGTATAAATGTATATGTATGCATGCTAAGGTACCTGTCACATAATTCACCACTCCTTCTCATCTATTTCTCTGTGAGCTGTCTACCCCCCAGCTATTATCCAGTCAATGAATGTATGATATCCTGTGGATTGTATGCTATTTTCTTAAGCTTCACATAAGGGAATTAGTTCTCAGTGGGAGTTACCATTGTAGGTTTAACCTAGAGTATGCATAAATATACTTCTCAGCCTGTTTTTTCTGAGTTATGTTTGCTATATATGCTGGAAGATTTGTAAAGTACAATTTGATTGCTATTGGTAAATGGTGCCACTTACTCATCCTTTAGAGAGTACTGCATTATGCCACACTGGAAATGTTACCCAGCTCGCGTGTAGACAAAGGCACAGCAGACAAATGAGACTATTTCATCAGAGTCTAAATAAAGTCAAGCAAGGAGTGTACTTATCCTAACCACTGACTAAACAAAAACTCTCACAGGGATTTAAAAAAACCCTCCAATGATAACAGAAAAACCCCCACCCACTGAGCAAGTCTAATGGGAATCAGAAGGTCCTGGCTCCTTTCATTCATTTGCTGAAGGGACGCTCAGCCTTGTGCTGGTGGAAGTGGACTCTCAGGGGAGGGAGAACAACTGCTACGTCATTTTGATTCCTGGGGTTGCTGGGTTTGATTTCTGCACTACCCTTTTCCTTCCCCTGTTTCTATTGTGAGCAGCAATCCCTGCAAAACTACGCTCCAACTGTGCTCTTCAAAGGCAGTTCCTTTTTGTCAAAGCCCAAATTGCTTTGTACCTCAAGGAGATGCAATAGAAATAGGAAGTTATTTTGCAGCAGCTGAGGTCTCCCACCTAAATCCTAGAATTTATAAAATACACACTCATTTACCTATGGGGTTCATTCTGGGAAACCGCTTTCCCACTAGTACTGTGCACAAAGAAAGCATGCCAGAAAGCAGACTCCTTTTCTAGTAATAAAACAGCTGCATCATACCCAGATAGATGGAGCGGTGTTCAGTCCCGTCTCCCATCTGAAGGAGATCAGCCTCCCATCTTCCTGTTCATTGGCAATTCATCTGGGTGGCTTAGTTCTTTAACTTGAAGGAAGACCTTTGGAGTTTCTCCTTTTGCAAAAATAATTAAATCTTAATGGGGCAAGAGAGAGAAAAAATAGATGCTAACACTTGTTGTTGGGGCTACTTGTTTGAGCAAGGGAACTCCTGTGTTGTCTAACGCTTAGTACTCTGTACTCGCTGAAATAGCTCCATACGCACTGCACTTTTCAACTGTCTTACTCTGTGTATTTGTCCTTCTCTGGTCCAAAAAAAAAAGATAATTCAAGCAAAAAAATCATTGGCCATACAAGATGGAAGAGCTGTAGTAAGAGGAATCAAGCAGTTAATAATAAGAGCATTCACTTTAGTGACAGGAGATGCTGGTTGTTTGAATTTAGTCAGCTATGGCAACAACTTAAATCCCATTTGCTCACCTCCTCTAGAATCATTGAATCATTAAGGTTGGAAAAGACCTTTAAGATCATCAAGTCCTGTCACAGTTTGAAGCATTCCAGCTTTATTTTTTGAAAAAGAGCTGCCATGGGCACCCATATACAAAAGAAAATTCCAGTTGGGGAAGTCCATCAGCCTGAAATTGAGTTCCTCAGAGAACTAGGCTTCAGGTCCCATTGCTGTCTCAATTATTTCCACAGGTTGGCCAAGGCAATGCCCCCTCTCACTGCAGTGGTCTCCAGATTCCCATTCGCACAGAATCACAGAATCACTAGGTTGGAAAGGACCTTCAAGATCATCAAGTCCAACCATTAATCCAGTGCCACCATGTTCCCTAAACCATGTCCTGAAGTGCCACATCCACAAGTTTTTTGAAGACCATTGCACCAGTTTTCATAAGTTTTATAGAGAAGATGCGCTCCTAGGTTCCTAACAGAGTTTTCCTGGTTGCAGTAGGCAACAAGTGGAGCATTGAGTCTTGCAGAACCTGAGCCCATAAATGAGTCTCCCATCTTGTCTCCTTATTTGTCAGTAAAACATGTAGCACTCAGTGGGCATCATATATATCACAGTTATGGGAAATAGAGAGTTGCTTATCAGGGAAATAGTTCTAAACGTGTGCTTCATCCATGTTCACTGAGGGACACTAGAGGCAGAGAGGCAGCAAATGGCTGCCTGGGACAGGTCCCTGGTGTCACAGGCATGGTGGTGGCTCTGGCTAGGAATCTGGAAGCCAAACGAGGGAAGAGAGGGGAGTGAGAATCTCTTGTTATCCACAGGGCTGGCAGCAAGCGGCTGAGCTTGAGCATATTGACCTTAAGGTAATGCCTTCCTAATGACCATGATGGAATAATACAAAATCACGTACACAAGAATAGTCTTGCTCTTCAACTTGGACAATCGCATTTCAGTGCAGACTACCTGCATGTTGTTATGAGTATCAGTCTCTGCCAGGTTCTTTTGCATAAATAATCTATTTTGCATGTTGCAGGGGTTGCTGAGTACATGTTACTCGGTCTCATCAGATACTCCCACATCAAGTAGAGTTGAAAGTATCTTCATTATTCTGTACTGTTCATTACAATTAATGCTCTTCCGATCATTGCTTACATGCTACACTTTATTTTGGACATATTTCCCCCCTGCAAATATTATCACTGGGCACCTTCTGGAAAATATTTAACCAGTTAGAAATTCAGGTTTATCGTTAAGAAAGCACAGTTCACATAGATGGTTCGACACATCTCTCATTCCTGACCAAGATTTCACATTTCTCCTGTATGCACACCGTTCAGTTCTTCTGTCAATAGACTGAATGATTATGGTCGGGGTTTTTTTGGTGATAGTTCCTTTTAAAAATAAACCCCTGGACACGCTGAATGAACGTACCTTACATTGTCCGTGCTCTCAAAGCAGAATTTTGTCCAGGTTAGGAACTTATCTATTGGTGCTTCACATTTTCAAAATATCTTTTGCCCTGCTGCATGGAGGCTCACTTTCCCAGCAGCCTGCAGCTGTCCTTCCATTCCCGATTTGTCTAAGGGATGTCATGAGAATGACTTACTGGGAATAGATCTGTTCAGAGTGAACGAGTGAAGTGTTTTATAGACTGGCCATGGTCTTGCCAGTGAGAGCACTGTTGAAATACAACATGATCACAGCTGGGATAGTGAAGAAAGTGCTCAAATTCAACTGCCTGAAATGCCTCATGCTAAAAAAAAACCCGAAAGCATGCTGTTGCTGAAAGAATCTCCTTGGAAATGGAAATGAACTGATTAGGGATCTTCTTTTCCTTTCAAAATGGGCTAAGCATTGTAAACCCTGCAAATTTTCCAGCAAATTCTGTTGTACCTTTGTGAGTTCTGCCAAAACTTGGCAAATGAAGATAATCTAAAGTGTGATATATTATTTCTAGCTTTTACAAAAATAGGTTGCTTAAAACTTGGAATACTATAATAACAAAATAGTCTTTAACTTGCACAGAAACATTTTAATGGAATACAGAAACAAGAGTTATTTCCCTGTTTTACTTCATAATGGAGATAAATTAAGAAACTAATTAAAGTGCGGCTAACTTGGCCATAGTTCGGGAGTTTTTGAGGAACAAAGCCTTTTTTCACTCATTTAAAAAACTGACATAAAATATAGGAGGGTATTTTAAGCAAAAGTGCTCTGAGGTAATGAATTGAATCAAACGAGTCTCTTAATTTGCCCCTTTATTTTCATTATATTTCAAAATTCATATTCTGGTTCAAGCGGAGATGGCCTTTGCAGTTTTATACTCTCTGAGAATATTGGAAAAACTGACTGTAAATTGGAATTTGTACAATGAACTGTCAGTGAAATTTAGCTTTGTTCAGAGATCTGGAATACGAATTATGCTACATGTAAGTCATATTAAGGCCTCCGTGGAGAACGAGATTGTACAACTCTAAGATAATGTATAATTGATTTTATCTTGGAAATGTATACTGTTACTCTTCTTTGTATAAGATGAATGAATCTGACAGACAAAATACTTCATTTAAAAGACAAAAGACAAATCATTGTCCTTTGATTTCCTCCCTGTCATTACGATAAAATCTGAATTCTTTCTCCTTGTTTTCTCCTACTGGAGCTCTAGTTAGGTTTCCTCATTTTCTCCCATTGCATTTATGGTTATTTAGTAGGTGTAGTAGCACCTGTATTACCAGCAGCACTTCACCTTGAGAAACCCATCTGGAAGTGTGCATGTTCTGCTCCACCTGGGCAGGCAGGTAACAATGAAGCAGTGGCAAATTCTTGCATCTCTTTGGATAACAATTATGCTAATTACGATTGCATTTAGAAGAAAATGGCAAAATGGAAATAAAGGTGGGCATTTCATGTTGGGGAGAGATGCACAGGAAGAGCAGCAGTGGGAACACCTTGACTCTTCAGGGCACTCCTTGCTTTTTCAGCCCCAGCTCTCCCTTTCTGTGGCAGAGACGGCCAAGCTCTCCTTGTTCTCTCAGCAAAAGGCAGAGAGCTCTCCGAAAGCTGGGAGCCTGCCTTGGCTGACGGAAATCTTCCAAGCTTTTCCAGATTGCCAGTTCTGGGTAATTTCCACACACACCACACCACACCACACCACACACTCCCCGCCCCGCGTCCTGAAGAGTTATGGAGAAAATAGCTGAGGTGGCTTCTGAACCACTGGTGTGAATCTTGGAGAGCTAAGGGAAAATTTCAGAGACTTGGAAAAGTGCTAATGCAGTTCAAATGTCAAAAAAGGGTAGAAAACATGACCTAGAAACACTCCCCTTCCATGAATCCAGATTCCAGTATAATACTGGAACAGTTAGCTTGGAAGAGCCAACAGAAAGGATAGGTTAACAAGTGTAAATAATGCCAGTCAATATGGTTTGATGGCAAGGAAGACTTGTCAAATGAATCTGTTATCTTTCTTTGACAGGATTATAGATCGGTTGATGGAAACAACTGGAGACAGAAGCGATTTAATCTCTCCAAAGTATTTGGCTTGGTATCACAGGGTATTTTGATTAAAACCTACAGCGGTGTTAGGAGGAATAAACAACTGTCTGATTTACAGGTTTGACTGTGTCTTTCCCTAGAGAGGATCTGCAGAGACTGGTTATCGACTGAAAGCTGCCCAGTACTTTTGGCAACGGTCTATATGAAAACATGGCTGGTAAAGTGTGAGGAAGGCACACAGATGCTGTGCAGTGATGTGAATCCTCGTCTAAATAGTTTCTGTTCAAAATTTTGTTTTAATTGATCTAAGTGAAATATAGCGTATTGGGAACAAAGAATGGAGGCATATGAGGGAGAAGTATCGGGCAGAAGCTGAGACGAAATGTTGTCCCGGGTGGGTAGGGCTGTGGTCAGAGTGCTGAGTCTGCTGGTGGCATTTCCTAGCAGAGGTGGAGGTGCTGGAGGGAGGTCCCAGAGGCGCGCCCGCAGCGCGGGGCACGCCAGGAGCAACATCTCTTCATGTGGAAGGGCAGGTGGAGAGATCCCCAGATCACTGAACACGCGTCCTTGGGCAGGCTGAAGAGATCTGACGGGGGCATGCTTTTCTGCCTTGCACGCAAAGGCACAGCAAGAACCTATGGCTGAAGATCAAGTTAAATTAACATGAGCTTTGGTGTGGGACTTGGGGATGCAGCCACAACTCTCCATGTAGAACGTGCAGTGTGAACATCAGCCTGGTGATGCAGCAGGATGAAGCTGATGGCAAGGCTGAGGTTAACCACCACATTCGCTGCTCTTCACTTCCAACCTCACAGTACCTGTGACTTTTACAACAATGACAGTTTTCTTTCCAAACGCACGTGTTACTTTCTAAACACGCCCATCTAAGAGGTGCATTTTGCTTCTCAGGTGAGGCGTATGGCATTTCTTGGAGTGACAGTGTTCCTACTCTAGCTCCCGACCTAGGGAGAATTTTAAAATAGAAGTAAACCTGGCTACCTCTCTTAATAGAATAAAACAAAGTCCAATCCAAAGCCCCTTGAAGTCACTGCAAACTGATTGCTGTTTCAAAGGCTGCAGAAGAGCCCAGCAAAATCTAAAATGGATTATGCTAAAACCTACTGAAAAAAACAATAATGAGATGTATACGACTATATGCATTTGAGATACAGTATGTTAAAAGCATACTGTAAATCTCTAGTAGCACACTTTTGAATGTAAATATTCATATGACTACTTTAAAAAAGACCAATTATACTTGACAGTGAAGGCTGGCAATAGAATTTTTAAAAATTTCACATTCATATGTGCATGTGTAGGCTAAATAAATGTGTGTAAATGCATTTATAAATATAAATATTATAATAAAAAATCTTCCATGCCTTTCATCATGTAATATAAAAGAAGCAAAATACTAAACTGACTGGCAGATGACTGTAGTGTTTAAACCATCAGAAATGAGCAATTTGTTTTGAAAATTCAGGAGGTATAGAAGTCCGGTGTGAAGTGTATATTTAAAAAATAGAGCCCATCTAACTTTGGTGAAATAATTTTCATTTATTTTGGGCCACAGAGTACACTGCTGTGGATCCTGCATAGTCAGCCTTTGCAGTCAATGGAGAGAACAGGCTTTCAGAGATGGCTCATCTGTCTGCCATGGAGACCCATCTGGATCACTCTCTTAGGGTGCCTGCTTCTTTCTGTTGCCTATGGAGAGCATGAATATGAATCATATGAATCCCATCCGCTCTATCTTCAGCACCTATACGGTTGTGGTGGTTTGGCTTTTTGCTACTCTCAGCCTCTTTGGCAGCTCTCTGTGGCCGTTGGTGGTCCTTGCCACCTGCCCGGCAGGCTCCTGCCCACAGCCCGGTCTCACCCCCAGGTCCACTGCTGCTATGAGACGAGCCTGCCCATCGCAGACCTTGGACCAGAGCTGTTGTGTTGTGGCAGTGCTGGTCGTCTGCTTTCAGGTTTTCTTTGGGGGCACAGTCGCTTTTTTTCTAAACAGTCTGTTACTTGTGCGTCAGGGGATCTAACGGCATCGTCGTCAGTGGAGGAGTTAAGGGTTATATCCTGGCAGTTTGCAGTGATCAAGTGTACCCTACTGGTACTGTGCGATGGCTGCCTGTTAGTTCTTCCTCTAGGAGAAAACACAGATCTGTTGAAGGCTAACAGGTCTTCAGCGAAGGACTCTGCTTGTGAAGGCTTCAGTGGTCATTTGAGAGGCTGCGTAGCATGCAGAGATGTGAGCACGGGGAGTGAAGCAAAGAAGAGGTGCTGGTGCATACCAGGCAGCTTTTTGCTGTGTGTCATGCAGGCTGAAATACCAGAGTTCATGCTCATGCATACAGCACTGCCAATTTTTGGATTTTATTGTCATTGTGCATCCACGTTTTGCATCTTTTGAGGGAAGGAAGTAATCAGTCAGGTAGAGGTACACGGCTACAGTGAGCTAATGATCCTGGGGGCAGAACATTTACCGGGGATTAAGGTGGTTCTAGAAGGGTTTCAGAGCCTTAGCGGGAGGTTGTCCTCTGCAGGATGACTCCAGAGCGTGCTGCACTGACCAGTGCTGTTGGACTACGATTTCTGTAGTGGTGGCCTGCACTGCCAACCTGATCTCTCCTCATAACTGTCCCTCTAGTATTGAGAAGATCTTGGTCTTCTGGGACTCCCTAATTTCTGTCCAAACCCTTGGATGCCCTGGCCTGACCCTTGGCATCAACCAGGGAAGTGGTTGAGTCACCGTCCCTGAAAGTATTTAAAAGATGTGTAGACATGGGGCTTAGGGACATAGTTTAGTGCTGGACTTGATAGTGTTATGTTAATGGTTCAACTCAATGATCTGAAAGGTCTTTTGCAATGTCAATGATTCCACGATTCTATGATGACTCAAAGATACCTGAGGATACAAGCACCAAGGCTGCCGTCTTCTCCGGAGGTCTGAGCTCCATGGTGCAGTTCCTGTTGCCCTCCAGAGCAGCATCGAGCCTGTTCTCCCAACAGTTTGCGCAGAATTCCTTCATATTTCCCCCACGTTGCCTGTTCTGGACTGCCATTTCATTCTGCAGGGGCTGTGACTGTTAGGGACAGGCAGGCTCCTGGCAAAGACATTATTACATTAATATTAATAATCAGACTTCATTCTTAGGCAAAATACAAGAGAGAAGCACATGCAAATCACCCCTCATATATCAGTATCTCTTTTCCTTGAAACAAAACAAATGATGCAAGTTGTAATAAAAACCATAAACAAGGGTACAAGCTTGCCAAATGTTCATGAAATAAAATAGAAATGTATGAGCTCCCCTAGGCAGATCCCCAAACTGTTGTATTTAATGTCTACCATTAGATCACTATGTTAGTTTACAGGCACCCAGGGAGAACTGAGCTAGGTGGAATAATATTATACAGTATCACATAAACACATATGAAATGGAATGCCTAATAAGACAAGGTCGAATATGCAGGAGGTGCTGTTCAAAGTCTATATACCAAGGCAGAGTAATAAAGACTGATTTCACTTTAATTTTTATATGCTGTGCCTCAGTATTATGAATGTTGGTTTTGGTTTGTTTTTTTTTCCGGTAAAACAAATGCATTGAAATGTTTTGGATGTTAAAAGCACCCCTTGAAAATACAATGGCTGTTTTGTCAGTACATTGGCAGTATATTGCATGGTGAGTTGCTCTTTGTGAATCTTTACAGCAACTTCTGTCCACTTGATGTACGTATGCCAGAGCTCTCCGTTTGTTCTGCATGACACATTGTTGGGGCTTTTAGTCATTGTCAACACTCCCCCCCCAACATTTTTAGTTAAATATTTTTTCTTTGTGTGCTTGCATGTCTTGCTATAAAAATATTTATATTTTTGAGTAAATCTTGCACTTGCAGTTAATTAAGAAGTGATGTCAACAGAGGTAGAAAGTTGTCACCAGAGAATTATCTCCTGCAGCTAGAGTGCCATAGTTAATGTTCAGTCATTTATTAAAAGTAAATGTAAAAGCAAAATAGTTTCCGAATGTGTGGCATGTATCCTGCAACAATATTTGGTTTCAGCAACCCCTACGTCTGCTACACTAATTCATTAATTATGCTGTCCTGGTTTTGGCTGGGGTAGAGTT
>NW_010542175.1:0-353 GCF_000687285.1 Phaethon lepturus
TATGCCCCCGCCCCCGGGCAGCGGCGAGCCCGGTGACAAACGGCTGGAAGCGGATTTTCTTCTCTTGAACAAGACGAGTCGGGTTCTGCCTCCTCCATCCCCTCCTACTTCCCCCCGCCCCTGTACGAAAATAACCTGAAATAAATTCACCCTTAAATCCCAGCGGTCTGCAGAAACGGCTGTACGTCTTCTTGGAAGTGTATTTATTTTTTCGGTATCCCCTCATTGCCCTTCCACAGGCCTGTGAAGGCGGGGGAGGGAGGGAAGACTAACTAACGGAGAAACGGCCAAAGAGATAAATGTTCAGCGACAGAGGGGGAGCGAGAGGGGGGCAGACACAGGGAAGCAGAACA
>NW_010542175.1:416-709 GCF_000687285.1 Phaethon lepturus
TGGGATGAATAAGATGGAGGCTGGAAGAGGTCAGCTTTGCAATTAGCAGTTCTGCTTACATTTCAAGAGACAGCCCAGGAAGTGTCAAGACCTCAATCCGGCTTCCATGTAACTGCCAATTTTTCCTCTATTTGTCGGAGCTTCTGTAATCTGGAGGGTAGGAGTCCCCCGGGGGTGGCTGGAAGGGGCAAATACTCCAGATAAAGTGCCAGGCAAGACCATGAGGCCTTAAAGTAAGCAGGCTCCATCTCCCTCACCGCCCCCTGGTCGCTGCCTGCAGCAAATCGGAAAGG
>NW_010542175.1:849-1142 GCF_000687285.1 Phaethon lepturus
TGCAGCAAATCGGAAAGGGAAGAAACGAAGGCGGCGAGGGCTCCGCTCTGGGTGTTTATCGAAGTGATAATTCTCTAAACGCCCGGGAGTGAGTTATAATTTGGACGTGAAATTTAATTTGCGTCGGCTGGAGTAATTTATGGTATTTTCAATTGATGTTCATGCATCAATATCAATCGGGGCAGATTTTTGCCACTTAGTAAGATCACCGCACACTTAAGCCCTGCACAAAATGAAATCGATAGCTGACGGGTTCACAGCCGCTTGCCTGCCCGGCGGGGCGCGCAGCGCGG
>NW_010542176.1:0-11726 GCF_000687285.1 Phaethon lepturus
GGATGCGCGCTGCCTCCGTAGGCATTCGTCGCCCCTTTGCTGGGACGGAGGAGGACAAGTAGGTTTCTGGGGAAGGGCAATGAAAGCGCAGGGTTCCCAGCAATGGGGTGGGTTGGTTTTTTGTTGTGTGGGTTTTGGGTTGTGGTTTGTTGTTTGGTTTTTTTTTTTTTCCTGTTTTGTTTTCACCCGATACCAGCTTGCCAGGACACGTCCCCTTCCCAGCTCTTTATGTCACCAAAACAGCAGCGGCCACAAAGCAAGCTTTTACTTTGGCTTCTGGCATAGAAAGCAAGCTTTTCTTTTGGCTTCTGCGAGCGTTTTGCTCGGTTTTCTCCGGGCAAGGGCCGCAGACAAAGTATTTGCTGTCCCTTGGAGATGGCGATTACCTCGTCGGCAAAACAAATAGCCCTCGCTGCCGGCTCTGGCCTTGACCATCTTATCGTGTCCTAAGAGTTACGGGCAGCCTTGCTTGCTTCCCGGAGCTTATCATGTCTGCTCTGCACCGGACCAGGGGAAAGATGCTCTGGGATTGGGACATCAGGGTGGTGGGTCTCCTCCCGTGCATCCATCCTTGCATGGGTCTTCTCCATGCGGAGTCCGTCCTGCTCAGCCCGGAGGTGAAAAATACATGGAAGGCTTGTTGGTTCTTTTTTTGGTTTTTTTTTTTTTTTTTTTCCCTGGGTTTGGATTTTGTAAGCCACTTGGAGCTGGCAACCGCTGCCAAGAAACGGCTCGGTGCCATCAGTAAGTGCTTCCACGTAATTTTTCCCCTCTCCTGCTGCTCCCGAGGTGTGGCCCGTGCTCCCTGGAGAGAGCTCGGAGCTGCTCCGGAGCGGCGCGCCTGAAAGTTAATCGCTGCCGAAAAACGCTTTAATTAACTCAATTAGCCAGACGGTCCATCTGGACTCTCGCGGCGCCTGGTGAGATCCCGTGAAACAAGGTCACAACTCCACCCCGGCGACCGGGGACACACGGACGCACTTCAAGCCGCCGGGGGACCTGCCGCGGTCACCGCTGCATCCCCGCGCTCGGACCTGCAGGGGATGGGGCGTGTTTTTCCAGGAGGTGCGTAAAAATTGGGTGAGCAGGGCTTGCTTTATTTTTTGTGTGTGTGTGTTTTTTTGCTCCTCTGCCCGATTTTTAGCACCTTGCCCCGCAGCGGGACAGCTCTGCGGCTCCTCGGGGCTAGGAGCAGCTGGTGCTTCTCCATCTCCTGCTCTGCCTATGGATAGGAATTGTTAAAATGTTCCCCAAATCCAGGATGCAGGACATGACTGGGCATGGAAACGGTGAGGAGAGAAAAAAAAAAAAGAGACACCCCCCCCCCAAAAAACCCCAACCTTTAGCCCAGCACGTAATTTGAGCAGAGGAATGCAGGGCCCTGCAGCGGGGATTTGGGGAGGGCGAGCGTTTAACCCCCTCTCTGCAATTACCCTGCAGCAGGGCTGACCTTCCCTTTACCTCCGGGTGTTGACCTGTGTTTTAAACCCTCTCCCTGTAAGCGTCCCGGAGGAAATCTGCTGGCTGTCCTGCTGCCAGTTTCCCTGCTGCTCGGCCGTGATGGGAAGCCCCACGCGGGCAGGCGGGGATGCGTCCTTTAGGTATCAGGGAGGGGTGTGTGTCCTGAAGGGTTTGGGTACCAGCGGATAGTGCTGAGGGGAAACTGAGGCACGGAGCATCAGCGTGGCCTGGGGTCGTGCAGCAGCGTGATCCGAGGGTCAAACCCTGGCCTCTGCAGTCGCGGCGCTCGTGCCTCCAGAATTGGGCTGTAAAATCGCTTCAAAAGTGCATTTTGGGGCTTTGGGGGGGGACACATAAATCATTGTGTCCAGATTGCCCTGCAGTCAGGCAGGATGAAAGGAATAAAAATATTTGCAGTTTGGCCTAATTTTTAAGGTTCGTGACCGGAAAGCGGCGGTGCCGGTGCTGGGTCAGATGGTCCCCTCGCTGAAAAAAAAGGGGGTGGGGGGTCCTTCCCGGCGGGGGGCGGCTGGCAGGCTGTCGCCGCCGGGACGTTTATGTGCAGAGCATCTTCCTTCGGGGCGAGCATCCCTCGCCCGGCTGCCCGGGGCTGCGGGATCCCCCCCGGAGAGATCCCAGCTTGCCCCCGGGTCCCGGGCAGCGCGAAGGCGGAGGGGTCTGAGCATCAGCCCGATTTCTTTCTCCTGCGGACGGGACGCGTGGGGACCCGGAGGTCGAAGCCTAAGCCTTCGAATGCCTCCGTAGTGCCGCAAACGCTTCTTCCTCCCTTTTGCCTTTCGCTATGAAATCCCCTTCCCGCGCTAAAAATGTGAGTAATGTTGAAGAAATTTGGGATGAGGCCCAGCAAACGATCGGATATCCGGCTGAGCACATCTCTGAACCTAAGAGCTCCCAAATGAATAATGTGTGCAGAAGTAACAGCAAGTTTTGAAGGATTGTATTTTATCTTGGCGCTTCGCTTTTTCTCTTAAAACTTCAGTCTGCAAAACTCGGAAATGGCTTCTTTTTATCACCTCGGTGCATTTGTTTTATGCTGAAGTACTAACGCGTTGTTAGTTGTCCTGTTGAAAATGGAGCTGGCAGTCGTAAGCACTAAAACATCTTGGTACTCCATTTCTGTAAAAGCTTAAAAAAAAGGGGGGGGGGGGGAAAAACTGGCTGTCTTGTGAATGCACATGATGTGTTTTGGTTGATAGTCTTTACATGCGCTCTGCGAGCTGTAAATGTTGTTTACTGGGATCGTGCATGGAAAAAAAAGCTGGATTCGGCGTAAAAGCGGAGAGTTGGGAGGCTGAAATGCCGGTGGGTGTTGCTCTTGGTAATGATGACTGGCAGTGCCCGTTTCTCTCTTTTGGTTTTTCTTTCCTCTTTCTGGACAGTGCCAAAAAAAGTTTGCATTTCTTTCCTGTTGATCGAGTACTCGTGGTGTTTGTCTAAATATAAATCTGTCCTAGTGCATCAGCTATGCCTGGGATTTCACTTCTTTTATGTGCCACTTCAAGCAAGTTTTAATTAAAAAAAAAAAAACAAAAACCCTCCATCTGCATTGGTTTGATATTTAAGCTCTCTTTTCTCATCAAGAGTGTGTCTAATTCTGGCCTGACCCTGGCCCTTTGACAGCAAAGTCCTTCAGGCTGCTTGTGGGCATCGGCTGGCTGTGCTGGAGAGCAACCCTCAGCTCCTGGAAAGTTCTTGCTGCCGCCTCTGCTTGTCCTTGCAGAGCTGCCCCACCGCCAGCACCAAGATCTGCTGTGCTTCTGGATGTGAGTGGCATTGAGATATGGAAGAGCTTGATCCTACGGGGCAGAAAATTTGGGGTGTTGCTGTGGAGGACGCTGAGAAAAGGAGGGGATGTCTAGGGGAGATGGTGAAGATGGCCATGGATGGTGCCCTGCCATGTTGGTTGTACCTGGAATTGTCTTCTCCAGCCAAGAGCCTGCTGCTTGTAGATCCCAACCTGTGCTTTAGGTATGGAGCCAAAATTAAAATACACACATCACCATGGTTATCAAAGCAGCCTTGAAGCGGAGCTTGTGATGGGTTTGAAGTTGCTTTCCACAGAAGTCAATGAATGGAGCAGCTTCTTTGCTGCACGTGGCTGATGTTCAGCTGACCCAAGGCATCTGTCCTTGAATATATGGGGCTTTTTAACCTGATTTTAGTCCGTCCTTTCTAAAATGAGACATTCTTCTAGAGACAGTGGTCAAGCTTTGGGCTTTTACATATCCCCCTGGTTGGCTGTCGGCAACAGCTTTGTCTTTTTTCCCCTCTAACGTGGGCATTTTTGTGTTGGTCTGAGACAACCCCATGCCACGGCTGATAACACTTCACCCTTAATTCAAGCTGCAATGATCCAAAATTCAGTGGTGCGGTCCGTTACCACAGAAAGCTCGACGGGGGTGAATGGAGCACCCGGCTCTCGGGCTCGATCAGGGAGGCTCTGAGGTTCCTTGGGGCCTCGTGTCTTGGGCTGGAGAAGCGAGGGCAGGTACATCTCCTCACAGCCTCACCTGGGGCTGGCTTCTCAGAGGTGGCATGGAGGGAATAACTTGCCCAGTGGAGATATTCCCTCCGTGGTGGCTTAGAGTTGCCCATTTTTAGGGGATGCCACAGGGGAGGGTGTCTTATGCTTGCAAGAAGTGCAGTGCAGAAAGTTGCAGGAACTGGCTCCACTCAACCACAAAAACTCTGTCTTAAGCAGGGAAAGATCTACCACTGCTTTAAGATGACGTTGAGGTGTCATTTTATTTTGCCTGTTGACTAACGCTGCAAAAAACTCCCATGTCCATGATTCAGCCCTACTTTGCCCAGCAATGAGAGCGATTTTTGAGCAAAGGCGAGATTTTGCCAAGTTGATGGAAATGACCATTTCTCTGCCCAAGTGGCTCGCCAAAGAGAGGCATCTTTCCGCAAAATGGGTCACCCCGGAGAAGGTTTTGTCCTGGTGCGGAGAAGCAGCCTGTCTCCGACGTTGCACTCGCTGGAGGTTGCAATCTCCTGTCCTACCACGTTAATTTTGAGAGTGTCCAGGCAAGGGCCTCATGCGTTTTTTTAACTGATGTAAAACTAAACAGTTCAAAGTGCGTAACTTTGTTTGCAGATAAACCTTTCCAATAAATGCTCGGGTCTTAAAATGATGAAATTGGTTTCTTATCAGCCATCTGACCCACGATGATGCGATCGAGCAGCTTTTAACCTGGCGAGACCGAAACAACAAACTCTGAAGTACAGATGGATGGGGTGGGTGGTGTTATTTTGGGTTTCTCCCTTCATGGCACTGTTGATGTTATGGAAAGTGCTTGGAGCCAATGCTTGGATGATATCTGGCATCCCTCACCCCCAGGTTGCGTTCCTCGTAGTTAACTTGCAGGTTGCACAAAGCCTCTGCGCAGTTTAATGGGCTTTAATTTCAGGGGTAGCTAATTAAACAAGCAGGCGTGGTGTTTGCTCTTGTGTTGAATAAACACTGGCCTGTTTTGGTTTGTGTCAAAACACCCTCCTGGCTGGCAGAGGTGGGTGCCTGCACCTGGAAAGGTAATTCTCACCGTGAACAAGCTCTGATCTAAACTAAGGCAAGGACTTTGCAGCCGAAAACCACCTGAAATTAGCCACGTGGTCTTTTGCGCAGACGTAACGAGTCTGATGTTAAAAGCATGGTCTGAATTGCAGCAGGAGCACTTTCTGGGATGGGTATCCAACTTATTGGTGAGATCAAATCGAAAGACCAGGGTTTTTTGTTTGGTTGGGTTTTTTTTGCAGCAAGTCCTAATCCACGGTCAGGGCTGGAGCAGATGCCTGCCCTCGCGTCCGCCTCTTGCTGCACGCCTCCCGAATGGCATCGTCGCCTGGGGGTTTGCTCTCCGAGTATCGTACTGCTCCCAACGAGCTTACCTTCTTTCCGGCACGGGTTTGTGGACCAGGGATTGGGTCAAACGTGGAGCATCCCGTGGCGTGAGCAACCCCCAGTCCAGTTTAATCCCACGTGTTGCTTTCCTATGAGAAGACCATCAGCTCCAGCAAACGGTTAAGCTGCTTAAGCCCAGGTATTATGGGGAACCTGGTTTGGAAACGTTTACCAAGGACAATTGCTCAAAAAAACCCCCCGCTGTTTTGAGGAAATTCATTGCAATGTGCTGATTGCAGTTGTTTCTGCCTAACTCAGGCTCGTGACGGTTTTTGGCTCCTGTCAGCGTTTTCAGCGTAGGTGAAGGTGTCATGTCATCCGCCAACAGATCAGTACCTGGACTAGTCAGCAAGGTGTGTGAGAACATTAAATCAAGGGTAAGCTTTTGCACGAGGTCATCACTCAAATGAGTTCTTCAGTTTGATAATCTAAAGAGGTTTTATTCATTAACGGGAGAACCCGGCTGCTAGGTGGTGGCTGCTCGGTGCCTGTGGGCATGCTCAAGCAGTGAGCTGGGAACAAAACCCCTCTTTTTCCCCGCCCCCCCTCCCAAAATAGACCTCCCAACTGAGGTCAGGAGCAAGTCCAGCTGACCTAGGGGCTGCGGCCATGTCCTGGCTACCTGCTTACAAAGTCACCTTTTGGGTGACCCATGGGTGGCTGCTGTGCGCCCATCCTGCCCACAGCATCTGCGTGCTGAATGCAGCACCCTGTTTTTAAATGATGAGCAGCTCAGGTAAGTCCAGAGGACCAAGCAGGGACCGATTTTTTTCAGCCTTTGAAGTTCTTTGTGCGAGGAAGTGGTCAGTGTGGGGATGATAGGAAGATGTGGAATCCTTGGGCAGGGGGAGCTGCATGGAGTTGGCTATGTGTTGGTCTACAGGCAGGTTGGAGCTAGCTCATCTCTGGTGGGCTAGCTCATCTCTGGAGCTTTTTGTTGTCCTCTCGGTCTGTCGCTGCATCAGTTACGGTGCCGGCCTCCACATCCAGCACTGCAAGTGACTTTCCTGTGCCTGCCCTTCTCTGGTCATGCTGGTGGGACTGGTTTCCCAACATTGCAGCTGGGAACAAAGAGAGCGCGTGGCTCTCCGCGTTGCACCAGCAATTCAGCTTAGGACAGCTACTTCTTTCTGTCGGACAAAGATGGAATTAGTGAAGGGTGATGGAGACTGGGCTCTGAAGTGTTGATGCAGTTAAAGCTCTGTCATCATCTCCACTTGGGGGAAGCGCAGCTTCTCAGGGACTCAGTTGCTTCAGCTTTTGACAGCTCTTGAAGTCCAAATTAGCATCCAAATTATCTAAGTCAGGAGACACTGCTGGGACTGTAGCCCTGATAGTAGCATGATAGTGAGTTGCTCCAAGATTTTCTCAGTGAAAGCTTTTTACTGTGCTTGAAGTTTTTGTTGCCCTGGTTAATTTGGTGTCTTGCGATGGGGAGGAGGGGTTTGGGTTGCCTCCCTCAAGTGCACTAGGTCTTAATGAGTTGTTTCTTGCAGCACCCATGGAGGCAGGAAATAAGTTCCCCTCCTTTCATTTTCCGTGGCTGCCCTTAGCCTGCCCTTTGTGGATATTGCCCTAAAATCTCATGGGGGGGACCATGAGGAGCCATCTCTTCCACCACAGCATCACATGGGGAGCAGTGTATATGGTTTCTCCTGGTGATGGCCCTAGGTGGGGCCACAGCATGGTGTCCATACCGTTCCTTCGTCAACTGAGAGCGTGCCACCAGCTGAAGAGCTTTGCCCAGCATCCCTGCTCCGGACCACCTCCTGCAGACGTCTGTGCCAAGGTGCAGACGTGCCCTTAGATTAACCCACTGATTAGTCTGCAGTGCTTAAAAAAGAAAATGAGAGACTTTCCTCCTCTTCCAAAGCAGAGGATGATGAGCATGAGCCACGGATGTGTGTCAGACAAGGCTGTTTCTTCTTCAAAAATGTGTCCCTCTGGCCAGTGACTGGATTGCGCATCCCACAGGAGCAGTCTTACTTTGGCCATTGGCTGAGCTCTTGGGCTCCTGAAGGACTTTGGAGGGGCTGCAAGGGCTTGGAGGAAGAAGGTGTTCTCTCTAAGGGTTTTAAACTTGAGTTTGCAGCTTTTACATTTAACCCATGGGAGCTCGGAGCTGGATGTGATACTGGGTTTTCACGCTTTCGTTGGTCCCTGTGGGAACTTGGCTGGAACAAACACCTTGACCCTGGTGGAGGAGAGTCCATCCACAGCTCCCTGTTAAAAAATAATTCAAAAACACCTTTGGGACTTCCCCATGTGAATTAGGAAGTGTTTTTCTTCTTGGAAGAACATTGAGCAGACAGTAGGGAGAGAGGGGATCAGGACTGAACTCTGCCTCTTCTGATACGGGCTAGTGGACATCCGACGAAGCTGCTGAGAGCCTGTTCCTGATGGGGGTGGGTTTTCTACCAGCCAGGCAGCAGATGCGTGGAGTTCCTTGTCGAAGGATGTTGTGGAGGCCAAAAGAGTACGTGGGTTGAAGGGAAGACTTGAACAAGTCCTCTCCTGGACAGGAGGTCCAGCTGAGCTTGCAAAACGGGCAGTGAACCTCTGTTGAGGTCTCTTCTTCTTTCTGTGCCGGGGTTTCTGCAGCATTGGCTGCACCAAGGATTGTGCCACTGGAGACATCCCTCTGCCTTGTGTTTTTGGGGATGCCAGAGGGGGCAACTGGTCTTGCAGCCCATGAAACCTTGGAAGCACGTACAACTTTTTTTACTACCCTGATATATTATCAGGACTCGTGTGCATGTAATGGTTTTATTGCTGGAAAGCATCTCTGTTGGGTAGTGGGACCTGGGCTGTCAGCCCAGGAGCACCCTTTTTATGGCCCTGTAAACCTCATGAGGGTTCCTGCCATGTACAACACTGCTGGCACCTTCCAACGCTTGCAAGCTTTTTAAACTTTTGCCATGCTGGCACCATTTTCAGTGATTTTTGGGAGGACTTTGAAGTTTCTTTGAACGCTCGAGGGTAGTACCTGCATCTCTGGGATCCTCCTGTGCCCTTGACAGTCAGCACACTGGTGCTGCTCTCTGCTTTATGCCAAGACATTAGTGGACATGGTGGTGTTGGGTTGATGGTTGGACTTGATGGTCTTAAAGGTCTTTTCCAACTTTAATGATTCCGTGATTCTGTGACGTCCAGCATTCCTTACCGTCGGCAGCTCTCGGGCTGTACCTGACCCAGTCTTGCTGGCTTCTGCAGTGCCTTCTTCTGACTTGGTGGCTGATTGCATGGGTCACGAGTGACCGAAATCAGTGGGTGGGTGCTGGGCTGGAGCCTGTGCTTGGCAGCAGTAGGAGGTCCTGCAAGGAAAGCTCTCTTCCCCCACCCCCAAAGACTAATCTATATTTGAGTCACTTGAAAGGCAGCGCTGGACTCGTGTTCCCGAGCATGTTGCTATAAAAGGAAGCTTTCCCGTCCTTCCTACTTTGCTTGCGGAGGGTGACGTCCCCATCGGGGAGGCTCTGGTGGACACCAGGTGCCATCAGACACCCGCAACACTTGCTCAGTCATAATTACTTCCCCCCCCCCACTTCTACCTCTGCCCCATCAAACCTGCCACGTTTGGCTTGCGCTCACCTGGCAACAGGCTCAGCTGGCAGGAGCAGAGCCAAGCTTAAGCTTGCAGGCAGGATTTTTTCCGTAAGGCTTGGTGTGGGCTGGAGGGGCCGGCGCCGCACGGGGCTGTGCTCTCCAGCCGGCTCTGTTGCCGTTGCGATGCCCAAGCAGTGCGTCGTGCTTGCCATGCACAGTGGGGATCGGGCCCAAAGCAAACCCCTGGGAGATGAGGGTGCTGTGAGAGGGGTGGGAGGCTCTGATATTTCTGCAAGTCCCTTCTCGTTTGCTGTAGAAGGGACCAAAGCGACGTGTTTTCTGTTCTGGCGCATTGGTGGCTCTAGGACTTGTTCCGGGACGTACATGAATTCACGTTAACGTGCTCTTTCTGGTACAAAGAGCTTGTGCTTTGTGTTGTCTTAAGGGGTGGTTTACCTTTGGTTGGGTTGTTGGGTTTTTTTTGGAAGATGAAAGTATTGGCTTTGCAAATACAAGTGGTGAAGTAGGAGTAGGAGATAAGAGAAAGGCGACAAGGTCAGGAATCACTGGAGTATGCGTCATTGCTGGCATTGAGCGTGCAAAATGCTTGGCCCAGGCTTCTTGAGGGAAAAAAACAAGAGCAGGCAGCTCTTCCCCACCCATCTTCACCAGCAAGGCTCAAACTGCCTTACTGAAGAGGTCAGGATCACGGGGAGCAAGATGCTTTGTCTCCAGGATACAAGAGAAGGTGGAAGAATCATCCCACACTCCCTCCTAACCAAAACCCATTGTTCTCTGCTGGCACTCGACTACCACCAAATGTTTGGAGACCCTTAGAGGAGTCCCAGGGCCAGAAGACATCTCCCTGTGCTGCAGGGCATCTCCGTGGTGTCCTGCAGGGGTTCAGCTGGGCAGACTGGTGGATGGGGCAGATGCCAGGCCACTTGGTGGGGGTAAGTGATGGGGTTGCACAAGCCAAGGTGGTCTTTCCCAGTGCTGCATGTGCCCTGAGAGGACCTTGGGCCATGCTGCCCTCGTGATTGCTTGCAGAAAGTGATGGATACACCACGTGGCCACTCGTGGAAGTAGGAAGTCAGCCACAAACCCATCCTTCTGGGACTGACCTGAGAGATGAGCTGCAAGGGTGTCCATCTGTCCACCTTGTCGCCAAAGGTGGCAAGAGGATGCCAGCAGTTTCAAAAGCCATCCCTCTCGTACGAGGCTGCAGAGGGCCTGGCTGGGTCCGCGCTGACGTTACGCATTCAGAGGATGCTGTGTTCTTCACCTCCCGCTATGTGCTGGAGGATCTGTTAATAGAAGCATAGAAAAAACGGGCACATCTCTACATTTTTTTCTGCTGGGTGGAAGTGTGTTGAGCAACTTAATCCCAATGGCCAAGGTGGTGTCACAGCATAGTCATGAGGAAGCTCTTGAAGGTGAAGCATCTGCAGGACAAAAGTTCCTAAATTAGACTGTTTGCTAAAATGTGGCAATTTCAGCAAAAAAGAAAAAATCCATTGCATATTGCAGTGACGGAATCTGGTTTGTATTGGTGCTCCTGGGCACATCTGCAGGCTCTCCCTGAGCTCATCAGCTCCTTCAGGGCCAGCGTGTCCCCTGGGTTTCCAGGAGGAGTCTGTTCTCTGACCGCTTGCATGGTCTTGAATTACTTAAGGTTTTGTGACTGTGATAAAAGCAACATTTTCAGTAAATTCGTTGTGTAGGATGAGTGCGCTCTGTGGGTAGTGCTGTGGCTCTGGGAAACGAATTTCTAGCTACAAAGAATTAAATTCTCTTGTAGTTAAGCAAAGCTGGCTGTGTTTAAAAGAAACCTCCAACAACACTTCTGTGTTTGGAGGAGAGCTGGGGGAGCTTGACTTTGGAGAAGGAAAGGGCAAATTAAAAGCCATTAGCAACAAGTGCCTGGAGTTGGTCTTGGCTTCGGCGTGGGATGAGGAGGATGAGTGGTTGATCAGAAGCTCTTTCTTCTCTTCTCACTCTTCAGTTTGTGGCCAAGGGTAGGTGGAAGATTTCCCCTGAACTTACACCATGGGCTTTGGGTTTGGTGGGCTTTTTATGCATTTCCCAGGGAGAACAGGCATGGAGGTGTTGTAGTTATTGCAAGGTTCACCTCTTACATCATGGTGGCTCCTGTTCCTGATGCTTCCCATGGACACGTGCGTGCCATGGGGGGATGGACCCTGTGGCTCCCTGGCTTGGCTAAGCTCCAGGGAGGACTGGGAGGTGTGGGATGGGTTGGGACATGCCTCGGTCCTCCCCACCTCCTTTTGCTGGTGGCACGTACCGTGTACTGCCCTAGCTTTGGCTGCACATGGAAGGATCTGGCTCTATCTCCAGACCCAATGGTGCTTGGTACTGCCTGGCCCCGCCAGCCCTCCTGGGTCTTATCAGCCCAAATTCTTGGCAGTCAGGGGTTTTCCATCATTGAGGCTTTTGGAAGGGTCCTCTCACACTTACCTGTGCTGCAGACAGTGCTTGCTGGAGAAGACCTCCCCTTGGCCAGCAGCAGATCCTGCTTCCCGCCCTTGGGCTCTGCATTTTCAGGTGTTCCCATGTTTTTCTTGCATTTCTTTGCTCGCGGACACGGGGCTTACGCTGCTGGTGAATATTTTTCCTGGGATTGCTTTTCTCCGCTAACCCCGTTGAGCATGGCCGGATGCCTGTGCTACGGTCTTTGATTTATAGCTCGGTGTCCGGGCAGAGGTGAGTCTGTACCGTCACCCCATCGGGACCAGCTTGAGCTGGGAGCACTGGGGAGGGGGGGGAGCTGCTG
>NW_010542176.1:11757-12349 GCF_000687285.1 Phaethon lepturus
ACCATCCCACCGTGGAGCCTCTGCTGGGGGTTCTCGGGGGGCTCCCCTGGGCTTTTGGGGCTGGGTGGGGAAAGCCTGTGGTTGGGTTTCCAGGCTAAGCCGTCCCAGAGAGTTTGCAGAAGTTGTTTTTAACCTTTTCCGTGCCGCTGCATGCCGGGAAGTGCTGCTGGTAGAAATCAGCTGAACGCCGTGCTTGGAGACGCTGCAGGAAAAAGACCTTTGGGGTTTTTTTGAGTAGGTTTCAGTAGGTTTTTTTATTAGGTGTTAGATTGTCATCAGCCCTGGACCCTCCCCAAACCTCCTGCTGCTCCGTGCCCGGTGGAGAGGAGATCCAGGAGTAGGCAGGGCACTTACCCAAGACCCTGGAGGTCCTGCTGACTGCTCCTCAGCTTGCTCAGGACGGCTTCCGTTGCCTTTGAGAAGTGGCCGAGGGAAGCACGGCTGCGTCTGGTCTGCACGTCCCATCTGTCCCTCCCCAGAACCGTGTTCGTAGCCCCGGCTAATGCAAAGCTAAATCCGAGCTCTGCGAGTTGCCGACGGCCCCGCCGTTGCCCTGAGGGGTGACCCACGGACGGGCGTCCCCGGGGAGCAG
>NW_010542176.1:12580-12912 GCF_000687285.1 Phaethon lepturus
TTTCCCTCGTGGCGGGGGGGGGCGCCGGGTGTGAAAAGTGGGTCGGGGGACGGGGTGCCGTCGCCGGCTTGCTCACCGGCTACCCGCTCCCCCCACCCCGTGTGGTGCTGATGCTGTTCATGGCTTTGGGCAAACAGATGGGACTGGGTTTTTCCCAGTCTATATTTAATCCTAGTCTATATTTAAAGCGCTTTCAGAGGAGTCAGCAGACCATTGTCTCGGCCCCGGCTGCAGAAGTGATTTCCAAACAAATCACGCCCCGTCCACCCTTGTTTCCCCCCACCCTGCTCCCGCCTGTCCCCTTTTGTTCTCACGCAGCCTGAGTTTGAAGG
>NW_010542176.1:13021-14884 GCF_000687285.1 Phaethon lepturus
GGGGGGGGGCTGGCACCCATCCTTTTGTGTGTGTGTGAGAGCGTTGCTGCATCTAGAACGGACTGAGTCGCACCCAAGATGCTGCTTTCTCTCTTGAGAAAATACCTTTTCATAATCCCTCATTTGGATGTACCTTCTTGCTGCCTTTTGAGACCGTGGGGTACGTGTGGGGGGGATTTTTCCAGCTGTTTCTTCACGCAACCACATCTGTCCAGACCTTTAGCATAAAGCTTCCCCTACAGTGACATAAATACAGGACGGCGGAGCATCCCTGCAGATGCCGGGCGCTGCGAGGCGTGTGGATATGTTGGTGAGAGTTGGTGTGCAGCTGTAACGATCGAGATCAAAAATTACTTGGCACTAGACTTCCAGGCAGGTGTTTTAAATTATATTCATGATTCGCACTTTGATTTACAGGAGAATCTGGTTTCTTTCTTGCTTTGTGCGGTGCTCACCAAGCAGGGGTGACCTTTGGGCTGTCGAGGTGTTTTTGTTTCTTAACAGAGCTGTGTGCGAGCGTCGCTAAAACGGGTGAAAACTTGGCCGCTTGAGCTATTTCCGCGACGACGCTGCGCACCTCGTGCTGGATTTTGTGCCTGTGGAGCCGTGGAGGGCTTGAACCTTCCAGCTAGAGAGAAGAAGAATAAAAACCACCCTGCCTGGTGTCCGCAGGGTCTCTTTAGCGGGTAGAAGTGTTTAGGGGCTTGCGTGGCAGCTGGAAAATGCGCGGTCCCAAACGGTGCCTGGCATTGAGAAGCAGCGCCCGGCCCGCCCGGTGCGCTGCAAAGGGCTGAGCTGGGCGGGCGCGGAACCGCGCGAGCTAACCGGCACGTCTTTCCTCCCTTCCCACTGACTGCCTGGTGCTTTTTCTTGCTGCTGGTGGCAGCTCCCAAGTCGCTGGGAGTCTTACCTGGCGCGGCTCTGATAAGCGCAGTCTTGACTCAAAGCCTGGTTTCTCCGTATTTAATGCCTGCCAAGCCCTCTCCCCGTGTCCCGCTCCCAGCAGGACCCGAAAGAACGCTCTCCTCAAAGGGAAAAGTGGTTGCACGCAAGTTCTCCCTTCCCTTTTCTGGCTGGAGCCCGGTGCATCCCTTCCAGCTAACCGCATTCCCAGAATACCAGCCCGGGGGATGGCTTGGGAAGCGTTTCAAGCAAGCTGGAGTATCTCCTGCACAGGCTCTCCCCTGCAAATTTCCTCTTGCTGCATTCCAGAAAAGGGCACCGACTCCTTCGGGGCTTGCTTGCTGCTCCTCGCCGTGCCGGCGGAGAGAGTCGTGCTGGCGTAGTACCAGCCGGCTGCAGCCAAAGCAATCGGCGCTTCTCTTCACGCTTCCAGCAGCTCCATATTCCCACCTAAGGAATCTGGGTCTGGGGGTTATTTTCTGCTTGATCTGATTTTTTTAAGCAGAGAGAGGGGGGGAAAACAAAAAATCGCATGGGAGGGAGAGAAAGGAAAAACAGGGAGAAGGGAAAAAGAGTGTTAGGAGTAGATGAAAAGTTGTTTGGGTTGCTGAGCTCGAGCAGGGGGTTTGGATATAAGTTATAATTGCACAGGGCTTTATTTTTAAGAGCTGTTGGTGTTTTGTAGGCAGGCTGGAGTCTTGGGGCAGGTGTATAGGGAGCAGGTTGTAGGGATGTCCGCAGGGATGCCGGATGGCAGGGTTTACCGGGATGGTGCCAGGTACGTCTGCTCCTTGGTGCAAACCTGGAGGAGCAAAGCGTGGCTCGGGCTCTGCCTTTCCTTCAGCTTGCGGAGAGGCACTGGGCTTGCCGGCTCCTGGCCTGGCTGGCCCCCCTCCAAGCCGCAGAGGACGCGGGTGACACCAGAGGAGGTCTTACCAGCGCCTGCATCGGCGGGGTCGC
>NW_010542176.1:14915-18906 GCF_000687285.1 Phaethon lepturus
CGCCGGCGGTTGAAGTGCCGGCGCGTTCTGCGGGCAGCGGGATGTGGGTTAATTTTCCTCTCGGCTCCGGTGTGCTGCTCCAGCTGCTCTTCCACAGGGTTTCTGGCAGTGTCGATGCAAGTGTGTTTGGAAAAAAGGAGGAAAAACCCCATTATTTATATTTTTTCCTTTTGGAAACTTGTCTCACCACCACCATCATCGTGCCTGTACTGGCTCCGTGCAGCAGCTCGAGCGAAGCTGGGCAGTCGGTGCAAGAAGGGACATTTCTCTGCCCGATGCCTGGGCCAGGCGAGGGGAGGGATGCGGGGAGCAAGCGGGAAGAGCCAGTCCCCATCCCCGGAGATGCTGGCGCTGCAGTGGGAAGCAGCAATGACCTGGTTGAACGTCCAAAAAGCCTGGTCCTATGGGCCCTCCGCGCTCGCTCGCCACTGCCCCGGGCTCCCGCAGCATCTGAGCGCTTGATGGTTTTATAAATACGTGTTACAGCAACGCGCAAATGCCCCGAGAGCTCTTATGAAATGGAGAGAAGGACCAATTTATGAGCCTGGGAGCAACGTATCCCCAAGTAACTCGTCAAGGCAAGAGGAATACCGTTAAGGGGGGTGGTGGCCAGCAGTAGCATTGTGCAAGACCAGGCTGTCCTCACCATCCAAAGCCCTTCGTGACGTGTAGGCACTGCCGGGCTTGTTAGGAGCCCCCAGGTTATCTTTCACGATGCTTTAAGGAGACTGTGAGGATGTTCTCCTTATCAGCACTGCAGGGTTGGCACACGCTCAGGGAGAGCATTGTCAGGGTCCAGCAGGAGCAGGGCAGTGATCGTGCCCCGTACTGGGCACTGGTGAGGCTGCACCTCGAATCCTGTGTTCTGTGTTGGGCCTCTTGCTCCAAGAAGGATGTTGAGGTGCTGGAGCATGTCCAGAGAAGGGCAACGGAGCTGGTGAGGGGTCTGGAGCACAAGTTTGATGAGGAGCGGCTGAGGGAACTGGGAGAACTCTTCTCCAGTCTGGAGAAGAGGAAGCTGAGGGGAGACCTTATGGCTCTCCACAACTACCTGAAAGGGGGTTGTGGTGACGAGGGTGTTGGTCTCTCCTCCCAAGTAACCAGCGATAGAATGAGAGGAAATGGCCTCAAGTTGCTCCAGGGGAGATTTAGACTGGATATTAGGAAAAATTTCTTTACTGGGAGAGTGGTGAAACATTGGCACAGGCTGCCCAGGGAGGTGGTGGAGTCACCATCTCCAGAAGTGTTCAAAAAACGTGTGGACATGGCACTTCAGGACATGGTTTAGTGGGCATAGTGGTGTTGGGTTGACAGTTGGACTTGGTGATCTTGGAGGTCTTGTCCAACCTTAATGATTCTGTAATTCTGTCAGTGCGTGGGTGGCATGGTGGGACCTGGAGCCTTTGCTAATGTGCTGGGGTTTGTTTCTGTCTCCCAGGCTGGTTTCCCAAGGTGACGGTGGAGTCCCCGTAGCTGGCTTTGCTCGCGGAGAGGCCATGGCCACCTAGTGTCCCCCGGGACCGGCGGGGTCGGTGGGCCAGAGATGGCGGCGCAGAGGATCCGGGCAGCCAATTCGGGCGGCCTGCCGCGGTGCAAGTCAGAGGGGACGCTCATCGACCTCGGCGAGGGCTTCACCGAGACCAGCCTCTGCGACGTCAAAGGTGCGGAGGGATGGGTGGGATGGGTTGGGATGATGCCCCCTCCTCAATTTGGGTGCACCCTCTCACCCCTGGGGTCCACGAGGGCATTGGTTATTAATTAGCAGACAGCAGCTGATGGGGGAAGAGGAGCAAGTGCTGATGAGCGCGTCCACATGTGCAAGGATGGGCATGGACCTGACACCAAGAGATCCATCAGCCAAGAGAGGTGACAGCAGCAAGGCGGTTGCAAGGGTTTCTTTTCCCTGTCCCCAGAACTGGAAGTTTGCATGTTGCTTGAATAATCCTTTTTCTTCCTTTTATTGCTTTTTCTTCAGCTGTATTTGCCTTACTGAGCATAAAAGCCATGTTCAGGTGTGAGCGGAATTACTGTTCCCCCAGCAGAAACAGATCCCAAGAAATAAGTCCAGGTGGAAGTTAGCGTGCACCCAGGGCCTTTAAAAATAAACATACACAAAAGCGATTGCGTAGCAAGAAGAGACCCGAACATCAAACTTTCTTGCTGCAAATTAGATTGTTTTAACGTGAAAATGGGAGTTACTCACATTCTCCAAGGATTTTGCCTGTTCCAGCGCGTCCCTGTTAACGCTGCCGCCGGACCGGCTGCGTGCACAGCTTGGGGGGTGGACACGGGGACAGCCGCTCACTCCTCTGATCCAAAGGGATGGGGAGGTAGAAGATGCCCCATCCCGCAGACAGCTCTGGGTTAACGGTGGCTTCCTACCAGGGTGGCAAAACAGTTTCCATACAGAGTTTATATATAGTTTTAACGCTGAATAAATGTCCTCACGACTTTCTCTACCTGCTGGTAGAGGAAGTGGATTAACGACAGGTTGTTTAGGATGTGTGCAAAAACTCTTCTTAATATTTTGATGCCCAGAGTATCTATTCAAAGACTTTTGTTTGCTCCTCTGTGCCTTCCCTTGCATTGAGGTTTCTGTGTCTGAGAAGTGCTGCCAGCCGGCAGCTAATGACCGCAGGGATGCGCAGTCTGGTCTGCCATCCCTTCACCTCCAGGATTTTAGGGGCTTCTTGTGTTTCTTAAATCCCCTTTTTCCCTCCAGAGGGCTCTCGAGCCTATTGAAGCAGGTGCTGTCCCAGTTCTCTTGCAGCTCCGTATTGGTGAAAATGAATCTCTCCTTGTTTTCTTAGGTCTGTCTGGCGAGATAACACACATTTGAATGTTGATGTAGCATCACCTGCAGCTTGTTTCTGCCGCTTTTTACAGAAATAGGACCTAAAAGCGAAAGCAAACCCAATAAATATGGTGACAGAGTGAGCATCTGCAGGCTTGACCCAGCTCTTTCACATGTAATTGGGATCCCTTGCCAAACTGACTTTCAGCTGGTGCTGCTGAAAGGGAGGTTGGAGGTGCTGCTTGGTCCACGGCAGCGCCGCAGCAAGGCGATGCTGTGCTTTCTCAGCGTTCAAACTACACCACCTTCTTTAGAAGTGGAGTTATTTTTTGTTGAGGAGCTTTGGAATGCAGATGCTACGTAAGGGGAGTGAGATGCTGATTTTTTTGGCCGCTGTGACGTGAAAAAGTAGGACTGTGATGTGCCCTTAGTTGTTTCTTGTACTGAAACATAAGATGTTTCACGCTGGCACGATGGCGGAGCGACAGCATTTTTAGCCTGTGCTTAAAGTTACTTTGGGTTTGCATTACCTTGGGTTATCATGTAATCTGTTGGCAGAGGAGGCATTCACCAGCAGCAGCACAGGGAACTATTTGCATGGAGAGCACAATGGTAGGGCTAAAGAGCTGATGGCCGAAGATCTTGAGATACCGCTGAGCAAATTAGTAGGGTAATGGCTGTGTAACCTCTTCCTATGTAGCAGTTGTTGAGAAGCCCCTCCTAAATTAACTTTTGTTATTTTAAATGTGGGCATTTAAGGGGATGCTTGTGATTCTGGCAGGTGCCCGTAGGTGCTTAGGTCCCGACACGTAGGAGCTTAGATCCCAACACACCGGGTAAAAAGGAGAGCTGATAAGAAGTGACTCCAATTCCATCAAAACTCCCTCCAGTACGTCTCCTTGTCCATCATTCATCAGGGAGTGGAGGGAGGCTGTGGGACGCTGGTGTCTCGTACAGCAGTGGCTACATGAGGCCCTACGTCAAGATGGAGGCTTGTTGCTACGACAGTTGACTGCATCGGGAGGAGAGCCGCTTTCTCCGTGCCTACCTCGCTACCGCAGCAGGGTGCCAGGCTGATGCAGTTCCTGTCCTGGCTCCCGCTGCTCTTCCCAGCTGTGTCGATGCAGATCGTGAACCCTTTGGGGAAGAGGAACGTGCGTGTATTAGAAGCAGAGGAGGGAGGAGTTTTGTTTAAAA
>NW_010542177.1:0-210 GCF_000687285.1 Phaethon lepturus
GGGTACCACGGGGCTGGGGCACCGGGAGAGCCGCTCTCGGCCGTCGCTGCCAGCATCAGGGCATCCGAGCGTACCGTTCCTCTTCCAGTCCCGGCGTGCTTCAGCGGCGTCCTCCGTCCCTCACCGGCCTCGCGCCGTCCCCGTCCCTCCTTCTAACCCTGTAAAGAATCAGCAGCTTCCAGCCAGGAGGCTCGTGCGGCTGCGGGAGAG
>NW_010542177.1:318-3160 GCF_000687285.1 Phaethon lepturus
CAGGACCCGTGGTGCTGGGTGACCTGCCTACAACACACTTACCTCACAGTTCGAGTCTGCTGACCTGATATTTTCGGAGTGCCGAGAACCCCGTGGCTCCTATAGATTCCAGAGGCACCCAGACATCTCCCTGGCTGTCAGAAAATCGGGGCGTAATTCGAGGAATGCATTTCAATATCTCCTCCCTGTGCTGCAAGGAGGGGAAAGAAAAACCTGCTTTAAACAGGGCTGCAGCAATCAGGCTCCAACGAGGGCCGCCGGCGTGCCGGGCTTTTGTCGCGCGACGGGGATTTGCGATGCCCGAGGCTGCCAAAGCCCCCGCAGCTGGATCCCGACAGCCTCAAAGGGCAGCGCTGGGGCTCGTGTTGCTCCCGTTGGTTTATTTTCCTGTAGATCTGTCTGTCCAGCTTCATAGTGAGATTATGAGCTTGGGGAACCGGGAATTTGCTCTGTGTTTGGCCGTGTCGAGCACAGGGGATGCCTGGCTTGCGACCGATGCTCCCCGAGAGCGTCAGCCCGTCGCCGGCATAGCAGAGCCACCGCTGCAATTAATGCTGGAAAAAAAGAAAATTGAGATTAATGGGTTAAGGTGCAAACCAGCAGTTTGCTTGTGATGGATTCTTTGGATTCTGGGGATGGAAAAGCTGAAGAGATGCGTTTAAGCACATTAGCTGAAGTGCTCAGCCGGGATGCGCTGGCACTTTGAAGGAGCCGTGCGTCGCTGGGATGCGCCGTCCCGGAGAAGGTGAGCAGGAGCTTTAAGGGATCCGCCTGCTCCCAGACCCCAATGCTGCAGAGGTGGGAAGGAGAAGGACTCGTGCACGAGGCAGACAGCGACAGCGCGTGGTTTGCCGGCTAATCCTCCCGGCTTGGATTCCTGTTGGAATAACAGGCTTGGAAGCTGGCAGACGAAACTATTTTGCTAAAGCAGGAGGAGGTTCCCGCAGCGCAGTTAAAGGAATAGAGCTGAAAGCCGGTGCATTGCCTCCGAGTGCATCAATTTATAAAGAGCAGGAGAAAAAAGCCATTTCTCATGCTGTGGTAGCCGCCAGCTCCCGTGGGTTTGGGTGCATGGGAAGCTCTTCCATTCCTGGAAGGGATTTGGGTGTCATCCTTGGGAGGGTTCTGCTCCTTCGTGATTGAGGCATCGCTGTTCGGAGGCGGTTCGGGTGGGATGAACTCTGGTTTCTGCTTTTGGAGCAGGGGAAACTGAGGCCCGTGGGGATGAGGTGAGCTGCCCAAGGGGTTTCGTAGCAGGATGCAAGGGTCGGGTATTTTAGGGCTGAAGTCAGACTGTTGCTTGAGCATCCAAAACTGTGTGTGCATGCTCAGGACGGGACACGCGTTGCCTGTTGTTTTCGGGGTTGTGCCAGCAGAGACGAAGACGTGACCTTTTTCGGTTGATTTATTTTCTAAAGAGAAAAGAGCCGCTGGGCGAGAGGGAAAGCAGAGGCAGAGATTACCCGATAAATCAGCGGGGGAAGCTGGCGGCATGGCTCAGTGCCCTGGCCGCTGCCCAGCCCGCGGGGCCACCCCTGCACGCGCAAGCGTTGAGCAGATGCTCTTCCAAGCCGGCTCTTCTCGGAGCGATGCACGGGGTGAAGGACAAAGTCAGGAAGGGGAAACACCCACAGTGAGCTTGAAGACGGACAAAGTCCTGGAGGACACAGGGGTGAAGAGTTTCAGGTGACACGTCCGTACGTTTTGCACACACGATTTGATGCTGAGTAATAAACCTTGGCATCCGACGTGCTGCAAAAGAGCAAATGCGGTTTAGCTTTCGCCTACGGACGAGTTGGGGGACCGGCTCCCTTGGTGCTGGGATGATCAGAAACGAAGACCGGCATCGAGGGCATCGAGAGGGATGAGCAGAAAACCCTCAGCAGTCCTAGACACCTCTTGGCTTGCACCTGCAGCGTGCATGCTGCTGCACCCGACGGGTATTTATCCCGAGAAAACATCTCGTGTCCTCTGGGAACGGACAGGCGTAGGCTGGGCAGAGCTATTCCATCGGCGTGGTGTGTTGCTACACGTACACATTTGATCGATAAGCAGGTATTTATTGATGCACATGAGGGTTTCCAGGCCCTACACAAGGCACCGTGGGTTGAGGATTCCCAGCAGACCCCGGGATGTTGCTCCTGCCTCGTGGGGAAGCGCAGCCTGCGGGATGGGGCTGCATCCCCCTGGACCATGCGCGTTGTCCACGAATCACCAGCTCCATCCCGGCCCCGGCATCTTTTTGCTAACAATTAACAGTTGCACAGGAAAAGCACGGCTTAATTTTCAGCTGCTTAGGCTGAACCTGTGCTTCTGGTACCTGGGAAAACCTTGTAAATGGTGTAAAATCAATAGAGGACCAAGTTTCAAGTAATTTTTTCAGCTAGCCACAGGGAGTCTGTCTCGTTTTTAATCAAAACCTGCATCGAAGCCGCCTGTGTGAGCCTGAACCGAGGGTGCTTCAGGACTCCCGTGCTGTTTTGCGTCCTGCACGGCCGATGGTTTTGTTTGCCGGTGCCGACGGGCACCGACATGCAATGGGAAACACCCTGCCCCTCCGGCCGCCCCCAGCAGCTTGTGTCTTTGTACTGCAGAGCGAAAAAAAGGGGTGCTGGTCGCCAGCCGGCTGAACATGAGCCACAGTGTGCCCAGGTGGCCAAGAAGGCCAACAGCGTCCTGGCCTGTATCAGCACTAGTGTGGCCAGCAGGAGCAGGGCAGGGATCGTGCCCCTGGACTCAGCACTGGTGAGGCTGCACCTCGAATGCTGTG
Organism: Phaethon lepturus; assembly: GCF_000687285.1. Lineage (NCBI taxonomy): Eukaryota > Metazoa > Chordata > Aves > Phaethontiformes > Phaethontidae > Phaethon > Phaethon lepturus. Next base: position 3,089 of record NW_010542177.1, read on the forward strand.
TTCAGTGTTGGGCCCCTCACGCCAAGAAGGACGTTGAGGTGCTGGAGCGTGTCCAGAGAAGGGCGACGGAGC
>NW_010542177.1:3212-7911 GCF_000687285.1 Phaethon lepturus
GAGGAGGCTGAGGGGAGCCCTCATCGCTCTCTACAGCTGCCTGAAAGGGGGTTGTGGTGAGGTGGGGGTTGATCTCTTCTCCCAAGTAACCAGCGATAGGACAAGAGGAAATGGCCTCAAGTTGTGCCAGGGGAGGGTTAGTTTGGATATTGGGAAGAATTTCTTCACCGAGAGGGTTGCCAAGCACTGGCACAGGCTGCCCAGGGAGGTGGTGGAGTCACCGTCCCTGGAGGGATTTAAAAGCCGTGTAGATGTGGTGCTCAGGGGCACGGTTCAGTGGTGGGCTTGGCAGGGCTGGGTTAAGGCTTGGCCTTGATGATCTTAAGTGTCTTTTCCAACTTGAACAACTCTGTGATTCTAACACTGCTGAGGGAAAAAGCATCTGCAGTCTGAGATGTCCCGGCTCTTCCGTTGCCAAGTGATGCCCAGTCAACAAAGCAGGTATCCTCTCCACCAAGGTTTATCTCCCACTTGCCTCTTTCTGCTCTTATTCCACCCAAACCCTGTGATTAAACAGTAATTAATCTCCTCTTTGCAAATACGCCCACAGCCCCAGATGTGCCCGGCCGGGGCTTGTGCTACCAGCCTCCCAAATCACTCCCAGCGATCAGGGTTTATTCTCAAGTGCATCCTGCGAAGACGGGGCTGCTGCTCTCCCCACCCTTCCCGGATCGCGTCTGGAGAGGCTAAGAGACTCTCCCGAGGGGACCAGGGAGGTCAGTGGCAGAGCCAGCTTTCCGAAGGGAAAATGGTTGTGGGTGTGGAGGAGCGAAACGAAACAGCCCTGAAACAGCAGCAGCAGCGTCGCTCGCTTGCCCGTGATCGCTGGCTGTATCGCATCCCACTTGCCACCCGCCTTTCGCTGCTGGATTTATCCTGAGTTCCTCGGAGTAGCTGCGCGACGTGGCTAGCACCTTTCGGGGGAGTGCGAGATAAATAACAGGGCCTTCTCTCCGGGTTTTTTGGGTTGTTTTTTTCCCACAAGGATTATTCAGCAATACAGCAGGAGAGTTTCTGGCAGGGCTGGGGCAGGGCTCCTCCAGCAGCATCACCCGCTCCGTGTCGGATGCTCTTCTCCCGTCCCCAGCCCCACCGGCTCCCAGCTGACCGGCGTCCGGGCTGCTCCCTGCACATCAGTAGTAGGATCTGCTTTTTTTTTTTCTCTGGCAGGTTTCCTTTGGCACAGCCCCTTCCCTGTGAATCCCTCCCGGCGCTTATTTTTTAAAGTGTTGTCCGAAAAGTTCCAGATCAAATACTGTAGCTTGCGCTAAACTGGATATACCATTTCCTCTTCAAAATGTTGATTTTGGATGTCTCTCTCTGCAGGCTTCTGCTTAAGACGGGTTTTTCCTTCCTGCTAGCAGTAGACTGTGATCTAATTAGTGCTTTTATTTTATAATAATTAGTAAATAATTAGAAATGACATTGTATCTTCATGGGACTGAGGGATGAAAAGAAAATGCCGAAGTTTTTTGATGCACAACCTGCATTGCCTGTATGACAAGCAGTCAGTGTTTTGTTTACTATTGGCAATGATTCAGTAGTAAAATGACCTTTTTTTGGACTGAGATGTCCCTTTTCCTTTGCTACAGAGAAAGCAGCTGATGATGAAGTCCAGAAGTCCGACATCTCGTCCAGCAGCCAAGGCGTGATTGAGAAGGAGTCTCTGGGACCTCTTCTTCTGGAGGTAGGTGCTCAGATGTTGTTGCCGATGCTGCCATGCTCCCCAAAGCAAAGCAGTGCACCAAGAAAGTGAAATACAGAGGAGGAAGGCAATGGGGACATAGCTGGGGTGCTCTAAGCCCAGCCATGCCCCTGGCCTAAGCTGCAGGTAAACTGATCTTAGTCCCTCGCTTCAGCAAGCGGTTTGGAAAATGGGTCTTAACCAAGCTTGATGGAGCTTGGACTTGGTTAAGCTGAAGCTGTTCTGAGTAGCTTCTTAATATCAGTATTGAGTTGCTTCCAAGCATGGACTAAATTGAGCCCCTGTCCTCATCTGGAGGTGAGTTGGGTAATGTGGGTGGATGGTTTTCAAGACATTTGAATCCTCTTGTCCTCTGAGAAGTAGGGGGGAATGAGGAGAGCGCTCCGCGTTTCTGTTGGTATCAGTAAATCAGAAATAATCGTATCTCAGGAGGAAGGTCAGAGTTGGGCCTGAAGGGACCCTCTTGTATGAAGAAGGTTATTATATGAGGGTTATTATATTATTATATACAGGCTCCAGAGATAAACTTCAAATCCTAAATCATTCAGCTGGTAATTTCACAGGAGGTGGTTGGGGTTGGGGCTGAAGGGGTTCCTCCCAGGGGGTAGCCAGCACCATCCGGCAGCCGCCTTCTTGCATTGAAACCACCTGATAAAATTACACATGCAAAGACCAAAACGAAGCAACATCCTCATCTGATTCATTTAATTAACTGTAAGAGCATAATTGCTGACATGACACAGTCCAATGATTTACTCTGAGGTTTCTGTTGGGAACCGAATAGCTGGGAAATGACATGTGGCATCATTTTTGAGACAGAAAGCCAGCCTGGGTTTCAGGATTTCCAGGGAGAGAAACTCTCCCCAGCCACGTTTTTTGCCTCTCCTGTATCTCCAAACGACGCTGCGAGGCCGTGGGGAGCTCTCCCGCTCTGCGATGCATGCTTTTCCAGACCTGCCTAATTCCTCCTTGTACCACACTGGTCTTCCCTGAGCCCTGAAGATGTCAAAATTAATAAAACTCTGCAAGAGGTGACTCTGCAGATGGAGGAGTTAATGCAAAAGGGATGGGAAGGGGGTCGGCATCGAAAGAAGGGTCTTGTGCAAAGGGTGGAAGATGGGTGCTGGAAGCACATGGATAGAGGTAATGGGGAGCTGGCAGCTTGGCTGAAGATGTGCTCGGTCTAGTGGAGGCAAAGATGCAGAAGGGGCTTAGAAATTAGGCTGGGAATGACACGTGGGTTTTGAGGAGTGCTTGGGTGCTAGAAACAGGCATGGGAACGTAAACTGATGCAGGCGAAGCCAGATCTTCAACAAAACCCTAGTATTTGGGTTTTATGGGGAGAAGGCATCCTACGAGAGCAGTGGCAGAGCCCACAAAACCGTGAGAGAGAGCAGCGTCCGTACGTCTGCAGTAACTCCATGTGCTTCGCAGTGCGGTCTTGGGAACGTGCCTTTACATCGCTTAAATGGTGAACGTGGGGCCAGCCAGCTCACCAGAGCATCACTCAGCCTTGCTCGATCCCCTCGTGTGTCCGTGGCCGCAGGTGGGAATATGTGGCTCGCTGTGGCCAGGAGCCTTGGAAGTAGCCAGCCCCTTGGGTGATAGGGAGCAGGGTGCCTCGGGATGAAGCGGAGACAGTGGCACATCAGTAACAGAAATAGCCCTGGAAAACCTGAGGTCATCATAAAAAAAGGAAATTAATTAAATCAGCTAGCTCATGACTAAAAATTACCCCCCGTGCTTGGGTCGTGTATCAGTGCATCCTTTCCGTGGGAAGGAATGCAGAGCTGCGTCACTGCTCGGTCGATGCCGCTCTGTAAACAACGTACCCTGTATTATCTGATTTTAAATCCATGTTTAGATTATGGTTATTATCTATACAGGCTGAGGAATAATTTCCTAATTGTCCTCCTCGCGTGTGAAGCCTCCGCGCTTGAGATGCTGACCCGTGCCCGTGCTACGGGGCATCCGCGGCTGCGTGAAGCTCTTTGAGGATGCCAAGCCCTTCCCATGCTGAGTTTATTTTCCATGTGGATTGACTGCAAGAAGCAATTAGTGGTTTCACTGGTCCCCGAGCAATCTGCAGCCTCCCATGCCTAAAAACTTTCCCCAAATGACTTCCAGCTTCCTCTGGGTGTCCTGGGCTCAAGCGGGGTTTTCAAACCGAGAAAAACAGAGATATAAGGAACTATTAAAAAGCATCTCGTTCGTTTTTAGGAAGGTTTTTTGCCTCTTGACCTGTTGTTTGGGCTTGTGTTCCATAAGAAATTGTGCTGATAAGGTAATTTAATATTTGAACCATGGATAAATGCCCAGTGTTGCTGCTGGAGGAATGGGGGCTGTAGGGGAGGCGAGCAAGCTGGGTCCCCACCGGCTGCTGCCTCGGAGCTCCCCCGCCCCTTCCCTGCTCCCCCGGCCCCCTGAAACCAGCATCACCTTGGGGAGAAGGGTTCAGGTGGGGTTCACCATCCAGCCTGGGTCTTTTTTTTGGGCACCCGAAGTGCAAAGGCTGGTTGTCTTGGCAACAGCTGGGAATAAGGAAAATTGCAGCTGATCTGCCAGAACCGTTTTGACAAAAGATTTCTTTCTTCTTTTTTTTTTTTCTTTTTTAAATGCTTCCTGTTTCTTGCACTTAAGGTTGCTCTACAGCAAAACCTGATTTTTAGAAACTGTATTAAATAAAGCCTGGATGCTTTCCATCAGAGGAACTCTCTGCTGGCACAGGCAAGTAGGAAGACGGGGAGGAAAGGGCAGTGCTGCGGGTACCAGTTTTTGGGCATAAGGAGTTTCTCCTGTCCCTACACCATCTCCCACTCCAGGATATGGCCAGATCTAGTTGCAGGATCACAGTCCCCCAGAGCTTGCTGTTGATGAGCAGGATAAGTAGGAATTAGACTCCAGGAAAACCAAATTCTGCCTGGGTGAAAGACTTTAGGTGATGCATGCTTGGAAGAGCATAAAGCTCCTGCTTGACCAACCTGATCTCCTTCT